>NC_056741.1:740220887-740315887 GCF_019279795.1 Protopterus annectens | reverse complement strand
CTTGTAGTTTATGGGAAAAAAAAGACTTGAAATATTGGCACAATGTACAACTACAAACAGTCATTACGAAGGCTTGAAATAGTTTAGATGTATACCTGCCAGATTCCTTGAATTTTGAGTGTATAAGGACAGAAGGATAGATGAAGGACTTACAGCACTTGTTCATAGCTCACTTCAATGTACGTAAGCACACAAAAATAAAACGAAATATTGGTGATGGTTCTGAAAGCATAAATAATTACAGCTTTATTCACCTGATTATTAGCTAAAGAACACTCAACATGAATACTGTAAAAAATATTAATTTCTTGAGAACTGATCTGGAAAAAATTCTAAATCCCCAATTACCCTGCTGGGTCAATTTATTTATCTTGAAATTAACATAGACACAACTTCTGGAAGATAATAGATTTGTGTGAACAGCTAGTTACCTTCCTCACTTGTGTTACTACTAAATAGCAGTGGGCAGCATGTACATCTGCATTCTGACTGGAGAAAGATAGTTTTCCAGCAGGGTGTTAATGTACAGGTAACGTCCACTACAAACATGTCTGCCACTTCACAGCTAGGACAATAAAAATGTTAATGGCGGCCCTGTGGCTTTGATAGTGAACATAAAATTAAGAAAAAAGCAAATAAAAGAGGAAACGCATGAAAGAAAAGATTGTGTGTGCGTGTGTGTGTGAGTGTGTGTGTGTGTGTGTGTGTGTGTGTGTGTGTGTGTGTGTGTGTGTGTGTGTGTGTGTGTGTGTGTGTGTGTGTGTGTGTGTGTGTGTGTGTGTGTGTGTGTGTGTGTGTATGTGTGTGCATGTGAAATAGAGAGTGGAAGACAAAGAGAAAGAGACTGAAACTGCTCTGACTGTAACAGGTAGTTCATCAGAATACATTTGTTAAACAGTAGGGAGTATAAAACTAATGTCTGGCAATATTAACTGACTATAATTCTCAGTGATTACCAGAAAATCACTCATTCCATGATGAACAGAGCAGCACTATGCCAAAAAATCAGGGACAGTAAAAGGGGAAAATTGCAATGTCTTGCATTCCATGATTTTTTTTATTCATTTGCTCACAATGAGACACCTGAGGTATATCCACACAACAAAGTGGCTATAACTGCTCTGCGTGTGTGTGTCTGTGTGTGCGAGCGTGTGAGTATTTTCTGTATATGTGTGTGAGTTTGTCTGTCTATGCTGCTGAATGTGTGTGTGTGTGTGTGTGTGTGTGTGTGTGTGTGTGTGTGTGTGTGTGTGTGTGTGTGTGTGTGGAGTGGACATTGAAAATTTACATAACTTATATGTTGGCTGTAAAATACTTCCTCCAGCAACAATTACATATGCTACAGCAAGTATGTAACATTACATGGAATAACCATTTTATAACAAAAATATAAAAAAGGTATATAGTAATATAAAAAATACAAAACAATTTAACAAATAGCCCATTCTCTAGACACAATAATGGCATTCAGGGGCCTTGGGTCTGTGGCACTGGGACTCATAACACCATTGGGCAGGCATTATTTCCCTAATAACACACCCTTTTGGGCACAATTGCTTGCTTGATCTCCTACCCTGTAATGGAAAAAGTAAAATCTGTAACATCAAGCCTCTGGAAACTTTAGCTACATCAGAAAATACAGCCTTCATGTTTTGTTTACTTGGCTTTAAGCTCTCCCTTAACACTATTGTAATCTGTATTTATCATAAAGAAAAACTTGAGAAAATCAGAAATATATTAACAGTGTAAACTGCATGATACAGAAGATGCATGCTATTTCATTAAAGCTAAAAGCCTAGTAACAACAAAGGAGCATACTAAACAACACAATAATTCTAGCTGCAAGGCATTTAAGGCTCTTTGGTGATATAAGATCTTAAAACCTTATTTTTTTTTGAAAAAGAGATGTAAGACTAAGATCTATAAAAAATTATACTTAGAAAAAAGGATCAAATTTATGACTAGACATAAGTCTGGGAAGATATGCTTGAAAAACATAGAAGATAAAACTGTTATAAAAATAACATAAATATTAAAAATGTAAAAAAAAAACAACAAATTAAGCTAATAGTAAGTTAACATCTAAATTTTCATGAAATGAGACTCCGTCCAACATTTTTCTGCTTATTTACTAAGGTATCGACACAAATATTAAGCATATACTTATCATAATCTGACATATAAGCAAACTATTATATCTCAGCAACTGTACTAAATCGAGGTCATATATCAGTGATATGTTTGTCCACAATGATGTCATATTTGTGTTGATAACTTACGATACTTTCAATTTAGTCTGGGGTGCTCAGCAATTATGCTCATATGATAGTACGTTATGCTTATATGATAATATGCCATTATTTCATAAAGTAGAATTATGAACAGATTCATGTATCTTCAGTTCTGCTCATCTAAAAAACACAGGATGACATATTTCATTGCTTTCTTCCACAGGATTGAGTCATATACAGTTATTTGATTATACCATTTGTGCCAAAAAGATTAAAAGTAGGCACATTTATATAACTATTACTACAGACAAATGCCACTGTATTTCTCTGTGGCCCAAAGTAACAGATCTGGTGCAGCTTTCTTTTTTACATTGTCATATATACTGTGGTGCCTAGCACACATATCATTTTTCTTTCTGCCTTTTTAATTTTCTCTAAATGTTTGGTGTTTTTTTTTTTTTTACTGTAACAGGAATGGACCTTATTCTTAAGTCAGAATATACTTACAGCTCATAAACTTAATATTTTTTAGTCTTAAATGTTTTCCAAGAGTGTTCTTTTCAGCACCTGCATTGTATCCAGAATTGCACCCTTTTTATAGTTCATTTGGAGTTACCTGTATTGACAGCATGTCTAAGTAGGCTTAGAAATTATTTTTCATTAGCCCAGTTGTGCCTACTACTACTGGAACCACCTGGGTTTCCTTCTTACACATTTTCTAACACATTTATTAAATTATCACTTAAGAAATAGTCAGCCATATATTAACAGTAAAGAAACCAAGCCATATTAACATTTTTTTTGCATTTACATAACATTATACACCGCATATATTTTCTTTCTCTTTTTATAACTATCTTTGGGCCAACATTACATAAATTTCTCAATTCCTGCCTTCCCTTAAACCTCACTCCTCCTCCTGAGCATTATTCTGCATATATTGTTCCAACAATTACCATTTATTTTTATGTAATTTGCTCCTTTCTTTTTCTAAATATCCCTTATCTAGTTATTTTTACCATTTTTACACTATTCAGTATTTCAACTACAGTTGGTTTAGACTTTTATTTCCATTTTCTAATAATTAATGTTTTTTGAAGCCAACAAAATTAAACTTAACAAGGCCTTACTATGTCTAGACAATTCAAATCCTGTGTCCCAACTCAAAAGAATCATTTCCTTAGTTGCAGCCATTAGGTCACACAATATGTCCAACAGAGTGTTCTGTAGGGAATTTTTAAAATATGACAACTTATTATACTCCCAAGAGATGTGTTCCCAGTTACCTTTTTCTTTACCATCACACCTGCAACATTTGCTGTTGACCTGAGAAAAAAATCTTTGAAATCTGCTAGGGGTATAAAGCCATCTATGCAAACACTTCCAAGCAAAAAAATCCTTAACCTTCTGGACTTTGTTGCATACTTTGGAACCATGCATTGTTCCCTTGAAATTGCTCTTCTGGCCTCTCCTGTCAATCTTTTCTAACTTCCTCTGATTGATTATTATAGTTATATACAATATTTTATATGCCTTACTAATTATCCCTTTTTAGATGCAGATTCTATTCTAGATTCAACTAAAATGTCTACAAGGGCAGTTTTTTTCCACTCAGGATTCTCCTATTCCTTCCACTTTACATATACTCTGATATCAATCATTGGTAGGAAAGGAAGTCTGTAGTCTGTAAACCCGAATGTCTTCTTGGCCTCATTCCACCCTTATTATTTCTCTCTAGTTATTTCCTCCCATTACTGTGGTTCCATTGTCAGTTCTCTCCAGTAAATTCCAGTCCCTGTTGCCTATTTTCTGTACCTCTACTTGCAGACATCCTTCTTGCTAAAATCTCCTTTCTTCATTCTCATGTGGGCTTAGTTTTTAGAATACTTTCTACATTCTTAGAGTAAAATTGTACTGTTGGAAATTCAACTCAAGTCTTGGTGAGTACCTTCACAAGGTGGACCCTGTTTTTCACAAAATCTCACCAAGACGACACCGATATATAGACTGTATTTTGTATAGCATATATCATGGACAGAAGTAGGGTAAAAATAAAAAAGGATAGCTGGGTACACAAGACCCAGGATAAAAAAGAGCCCAATCTTTTTAGACACACAGGTGCCAGGACTGGAAAAAAATTACAGTATAGAATCCTCAAGACACTTTGAAACATTCCTACAATGGGGTTAGGCCAGGCCCAGGGGGAGGATGGCCCCACCCAGTTTTAGAATGAAGTAGCAGTCCACAAAAATCACAAAAACTAATAGGCCAAAAAAGAGCCATAAAGACAATAGAGTGGACTATGGAGGATGAGAAAGAAAGTATGTATTGTTACTATGATGCAAGAAGCCCAGAATTTCCAGACAGAAGATATACTAAAAGATTAAGAGAGAAATTAGAAGAAAGAAAAATATTTCGACAAGAAAAACTGTCAGAAGTTTCAAATTAAAATGTATGTTCATTAATAGAACAGATTTATGAAAAACATTATATAGACCATGAAACTTTGGACTGTTTGGAAAAAAGAAGTGACTGAGGAAGTGTGAAAATATAAAGAACTACATCTAGAGACTTTTGAAAGGTATAAAAAAGAAATATGGACATGGAAAAAAGAGAGATCTGATATGGTGCGATATTTATGGAAAGGAGAAAGGCAAATTAATCAATACAAAAAGCCAGCTCCAAAGATATTTAAAGAGACATACAGGCAAAGGCATCCAGTATGGACAATTTCACAATAAAAAGATAAGATCACAAAGATGGAATGTAGAACAGAAGATTAGTAAAGTAGAAGTTAAAAAAAAAATAGAAGATGAAGTTATAGAATGTGCGCAAAGTGAAGGATTTAGTGCAGAAAGTCTAACATAGGTTACATCACAACATGATGGAACAATGAATCCCCAAATTAAGGAGAACAGGAAGAGCAGGAGACGTCTGAAGAAGAAATATGGACATGGGAAACAAAAAAAGATTTAATATGATGCACTATTTATACAAAAGAGAAAGCAAAACTAATCAATACAAAAAGAGCAGCACCAAAGATATTTGAAGAGAAATACAGGCAAAGGCATCTGGACATGGAAAATTTTACAATACACAAAATAAGAAAACAAAGAGGAAAAGTCGAAAAGAGGATTATTAATGGAAAAGTTAAAGAATTAGAAACTAAGGTTATGGATTACCTATGAAGTGAAGGCTTTATTTTAGAAAATCTAACTCCAATACCATCATGGCAGGATAGAGCAATGGATCCCCAAATTAAGGAGAAACCAGTGGAGCAGGAAACATCTGATCAGTTGCCATATGAAAATACTTTGGAGTCTCCCACAGGAAACCAGTACAAATGTTTATTTGGAGTTGCACAGTAAGGGAAGGAACAGGAAACTACGGCAACTCTGATGCAGTCAGTGTTGTGGAGTGACAGGCCAGTGAGTTCCCATATGAAAGATCAACGGATGACACAGGATGAAACTGAAGAGAATGTGGCACAGGAAGATGCTCTGGAACTTTTCTATAGAATGTCCACAGGAAATGGAAAACAAATAATGTGCCCTCAGTTTAGAAGAAAATGATCTAAGAGAAGAGTTGCTTGATTTAATAGAAATGGACAGACATATTATCAATGAAAGAAATGGACTACAGAAAGTCAATAATATCCAAAAAGTTAGAGTTTGATAAAACAAATGAACACAGTGATTAGGACTGTCCATAAAGATTCACATGATATAACAGAAGTAAATAGGATATATTACTGTGCAGCTAAATTAATGATAGATAAAGTCTTACCACAAAAACACAGGGTAGTAGGTGAAAGGAAGGTAGGAAATCAAATGCCATCTTTGAAGTATTGAAAATGGAAATCTATAAGCAATTAAGACAAGAAGTGTAACTGTTAGAGTATAGAAGAGGGAACAGATCAACAAAACTACTTAGAAAGATAGACGTGATAAAAGCAATGCACAGTATCAGAACAGACCAGGATCTATCATACACTATCGCAAATAATAAAATAAAAATATCAGCACATGTAGAAAAACTTCTAACTTCTAAGATATGCGGATAAAGATAAAGGAAAATTATAAAGTAAGCAATTTATTGATGATCCAAAAAAGTTTTATAGAGAACTGAGAAACAAGGCAAAAGGAATTGAAACACCACCAAAAAAAAAGAAGAAAGAGATACATTTTGGAGAAATTTCTATGAAGATCCTATGGAACATAACAAAGATGCTGAATAGAGAGAAGAAGTAAAAGAAAGAATAAGAAGTTCAAATGTACAGGATATGAAATGGGATGAAGTAACAGCCAGAGAAATTGATACTAAGTTAAGAAAAGCTCCTAATTGAAAAATCCCAGGTCCAGACACAGTATCTAACTTCTGGCTAAAAGTATTAACATTTTCACATGAAGATTTAGCCATGAGTAAGAACTATTTATATGCACACCCCAGTCGCCATCCTGATTAACAATAGGAAAAGCAATGCTCCTACTCAAGTGTGAACCTGCATACTACCCTAAAAACTATAGACCAATAACTTGCCTTCTGATGATGTATAAACTATACACTGGAATTCATGCCGACAGAGTTTATAATTATTTAGAAGAAAACACAATCAAAGCAATAGAACAAAAGAGAATAAAAGAAAGTCATATGGAACAAAGGATCATTTGTTGTTAAATAAAGTCATAAACAGAGAACTGTAAAAAGGGGAAGAATCTAAGTATGACATGGATAGACTACAAAAAAGCATTTGGCAGTACCCCACAATCATGGATAAAAGAATGCTTAAAAATGTATAAGATACACCCTACACTGATCAATTACATTACAGTGACCATAAAACAGTGGCAAACCACTTTGCAGTTAAGCCATGATAAAGGACGAATTATTTATTATTCTAGGGATAAAATTCAAAGGAGGATATTCCAGGATGACACTCTGTCACTGCTGCTCTTTTGTCTTGCCCTTAACCCATTAAGTTGTCTACTTAACAGATTAGGCCAGGGGTCTGCAACCTTCACTATCAAAAGAGCCATTTTGGTCCCTCTCCCACCAAATAAAATTCATCAGGAGCCACAAAACCTGTTTGACCCCTAAAGTGAAGATAACACAGCGTATAAAGTTTTATATATAGTTATTATCAAAAATATAAAAGCACTAAGTTTGTAAGAGCAGTATTTAAAATCTGTCCCTATTTTTTCTTCTGCTGGGATTGCTCAATCGCTCTGTGTGTGTGTCATCTCTCTCAACCTCTTAGAACAAGAAATCTGGACAAAGCCATTAATAGTGGGGCACAAAGGCCCAAAACTAGGGACATTTTTTAAATATTGCTCTTACAAACTTAGAGAGTTGATAGAGTAACATATTTTGCATTAGCATGAATTTTCTAAAGGGTATGAAATCTGAAACTCAAATGTCTGTCTATTTTTTCTGAATTCAGCCCTCAATGATTTGCCAGAAAACCGCAATTTTATGAGAAACAGACCAAAAATATGAGGCAAAAATCAGGACATTCTGCAAAAATCTGCACAGTTGAGAGGTGCCTGTGTGTTTGTGTGTGTGTATGTGTGTAAATGCATGTTAACAGAATCCATGTTATTCTAGCAAGTTTATAAGTTTATAAGATCAATATTTAAAGTCCATCCCTATTTTTGTTCCTTTGTTCCCCTTTATTTGTGGCTCTGTCCAGATTTCTTGTGGTAAGATTTTGAGAGGTATGGAAACCTTTCAGGAGATGCCGCTGCTGCCAGGGGATCTCTCAATCGCTCAGTATGTGTGGAATGCATGGCAACAGAAATCATGTTATTCTAGCAGGTTTATAAGAGCAATATGTAAAGTCCATCACTTGATCGCTTTCAGTGTGTGTGTGTGTGTGTGTGTGTGTGTGTGTGTGTGTGTGTGTGTGTGTGTGTGTGTGTGCATTGTGCGGTAGAGTGACCATTATTTTTCAAAGCTACAGGGAGCCACTGCAGAGGGGTGGAAGAGCCACATGTGGCTCCAGAGCCACAGGTTGCAGACCCCTGGATTAGGCCATGGCTACAATTTATTTCCCAGAAAACAACAAAGTGTAAAGACTTCTCAGCTTCTTTTTGTAGATGATTTAAAACTCTATAGTTCATCAGATGAGGAACTGGAAACACAACTGCAAGTAATCAAAACTTTTTCAGATGTTATAAGAATTTAATTTGGTCTTGATAAATGTGCAAAAGCAACCTTTAAAGTAAGAAAGCTGCAGCACCAAGAAAACATCAGTTTGGGACAGTAATGTGATATAAAAGAACTCGAGCAAGAGAGAGTCTATAAATATTTGAGAATTGATGAAGCTTCAACAACAAAACATGAACAAATGCAAATAAAAGTTAGTAAGGAATATTTTAGAAAACTTAAAAAGTAATACTGAAAACAGATTGACATCTAGTAACAAAGTGTAGGCTATACACCAGTTTGCTCTTCCTGTTCTAACTCATAGTTATGGATTGATTGACTGGACCCAAAATGTGTTGGATAGGTTAGACAAGAAAACAAGAAGGATGCTTCATGCTCATCAAATATAAAAATCATTGCATACCAAGATTATAAATTCCCCATTCTGAAAGAGGTATGGACCTCCTTGAAATTGATTACATGTATAGCTCTGCAATCGTGGGACTGCATACATATTTGCTGACATCACAAGACCCAAATATCGTGAAAGTTTTGAAACATGAGGAGAATAAGTATAAGATGACTTCCCTGCTTAGTTTACAGAAGCGTATTGGTGTCAAGCGGGAATGGAAATCAAACCACAAGTAGATCAAAATCAGGGAGCAACTGAATGTGCCAAAAAACAAAAGAAAGAATATAGGGTGAAGGAGCAGATGACAAGGCAAGAAATGTGGAAAATGCATAAATATAGTTGCAAGTATAGAAAACTCTTGGAACAACATCATGTTGATCAGGATTGAACTCAGGAGTGGTTAAGAAGATGGTTAAGGAGCGGTGAATTTAAACCAAAAGACAAAAGGTTAATAGTGGCCCAAGAGAGTGGACTATGTACATGATGGTTTACAAAGTCCATTGAACATATGGAAGAAACAGAAAAGTGTAGGTTTTCTAAAAGAGAACTGGAAACAGTCACACATCTTGTTGCTGGTTGTGATATAGTAATGGCAGAAGGACTGTACACTGAAAGGCATAATAATGTGTCAAGACTGTTGCATTGGGAATTGTGCAAACATTATAATATTGGAGTACCTGAAAAACACTAGAGACATGAGCCACAAAGCATCATAGAAAATGAAGAAGTTTATATCACATGGGATCATCTATTACCAACAGTTCAAAAATAGATGCTAGACAACCAGATATAGCAGTCCATGAAAAGAAGACAAAATACCATTGATCACTGAAATTGCTACACCCAGTGACTACAGTGTCTTATGTACAGAAAGACACAAAGTCATAAAATACCAGGATTTGCATACAGAAACAAGGGCAGTGTCAAAGAAGGATACCCAGACAGTTCCAGTAGTAGGAGCAATGGGTCTTATAAAAAAGAATTTACATTCATACTTAAATATGTTACTGATACATGTATCTCCATACAAATTGCAGGAGGAGTTGTTACTGGGCACATCGTGGGTGCTGCAGAGAGCACTTCTGGCTAACATCAAAGATTGAAACAATACTAATTTCATGAACTTTAATTATATTTTGATTTAGGAATGGGGTCCATTCCCATCATGGTATAAGAAACCCAAAAGACTAGGAGAAATTAAAAAAATATCAACATAATATTCTGTATGGTTGTTATTCTCCTTAAGGATTTATATCCAAAATCCCACTGTTTCTGTTTCTTCATCACTTTCTACTTTGAATTGTAACCTTCTGCTTGTGTTATGTATTTGAGCAATAGCTGTGTAGCTCTAAAATATCCCTTCAAATCAAATAATCCTAAACCACCTTGCTCTATTGGAGGGATCAGTTTAACACTTGCCGTCAACCTTTCTGAGATAAAGTTCTTCAACTCTTTATTAATTGTTGTTTACTTCTCCACTGATTGATAAAAATATGCCTGAGCTGTATATAAAACCAAAGGGACTAAAAACATTTTCACTGCTTGTATCTTAATATCAATATCCATAAACAAGAGCTTCCAGTTTCTCAGTTTTCATATTATCTTTTGTTTAGTCTCTTTCCACATATCCTTAGCTGCCATAACATAAACCTTATTAATCCATAATCCTAAATAATTCAGCTTATTACATCATCTATAAATATGGGTATTGCTGAACCCATTTGTGTGGGTACATAATTTACAGATACAGGTTTGTTTTATCTTCATTAATTTTTGTATCCTGAAAAGACTTGAAGCTGTCTCAAAATGTTCAACAACACTGACATGATTTATCAGGTACAAAATATCATCTGCTAATAAAGCCAACTTTACTTGATTACTGTACCAGTTGGGCTTCCTTGTTCCACATTGATCTAATTTCTGGTTGCATGTCCTGAAATGTTATCCTTTTTTTCCACTTCAGCTACTATATTGACACAGTATTGTGCTTTTCAGTATACAGACCCTCAGCTGCTCAGCAGTAAGTTTCTTGCTAATAGTAATAAGATGTGAAACTGTTTCTAGTTCTGTACTACAGAACCTAAATTTGTCTGTGTGTCTCACTTTTTCTATAAACACTGTAAACCAAAGGGTACATAGCTCACTGTCTTGAGCTGCCATTATTAATCTTACATCTTTTGGTTTAAGTTTTCCTAATCCATCTATACATTAAATCTTGATCAACACATGGTTGCTCCAAAAGTTCTCTGTAATTGCTACTATAATTATGAGCTTTCTAGTTTTCTTTCCTTTTCTTTTGGTTATGTTCTTGATATTGTCTCTTTTGTTTTTTGGCACTTTCTGTTACTACCTGTTTTTGATGACTTCTGGGTTGATTTCCATACCTACTCCTTTCCAAATTACTTCTGCTAATTTGAACAGGGATGCCATCCTTGACTTTCTTTTTTCTTCATAGTTTAGAGCTTTCATTATGTTTGAATCTATCTAATGATTTCAATAAATATGTATGCCGTTCCATGACTGCCAACCTATACATAACAGTTTCATGGAGACTCATACCTCCTTCAGAATGAGGAATATATAAGCTTGCCATTAACTGTTTTTACATTTCATATAATAAACAGTTTTCTTGATTTCCTGTGCAACCCATCCAATAATTTTTGGGGCCAGTAAATCATTAAAAGCTGTAAGTTAGAACTGGAAAAACAAGCTGATTTATAGCCTGAACTTAGTCCTAGATGCCAAGGCATTTTCCAATATTAGTTTTAGGGTATTATTCATAATCTCAGTTTGTACACGGGTAAAGCAAATGTGGAAATCATGCCACCCAGCCAATATGGAAATTATCAGTGTCAGTGAATTAATAGGTAGCATGCTCAGCTTTGGAGCAGAAGGCTGTGGGTTCTACTACCACACAAGGTAGTTGGATTGCTGACACTGCAGTGCAGTATGGGTTGGGTTGGGGGCTGGTCATCATTTGAATGTGATTGTATACTGAGGTCCCATCTGCTTCTGCTGGTGCTAGCTTTGTGATGAGGTTGGAATTAGACAGATTCCTGTGCTTGTTCATTTTTCAGTTTGATGTAAAAGATCACAGCACCTGTGAAAAAGAGTAGAAGTTCTCCAGTTGTAAAAATACCACTTCAGATCTCCTCTGAAAAGAGGCCGCTAGCTTAGTGAGATTAACGCTGTCAACAAATGACAAATAAAATAAATAAAAAAATAAAAATAAATGCAATAACTGCAAACAAGCAGCACTGTTTTTAAACTTCTCAAGCCTGTGAAGAAATGTTCACTAAAATTTCAGTTCTGAATGTGTGTATAGTCAGCTACAAACAATGCAAAGATATGCAAACAAGCACAGTTTTGTTTAAATGTTACACATGTTCATAAGTTCCAGAATGCTTTTGCATATTTTCTGCTGTCAACAGAGATCACCGAGCTGCACTAGTATCATGGGAACTTTCCATGAGAGCTTGCACTGACTGTAGCTTGGGGCCCTCCTCTACCTGAGATCCAAAAGAAGACATGATGTCAGGTTCAAGTGAGAATAAAGAGCTAGCTATGAAACTGTGACTCACAGGGTGTGAACCACACCCACTAAAGTGTGACATCATCAGTCAGGCAGCTAACACCTTGCTGTGATGCCAACTGAGCACTGATAACAGAACATTGAATACGTGCACAGACTAACTGCACTTGCACTTATTTGACACCCAGATAAGCAGGTAGAGGGAGTTCATATGTGCATGCATGCAAATGCTGCAGCTCTTACACAGTATTGCAAAGTAACCTACGATGATGGATGCACTTGCACAGATGAGTAGTAATGTGATTCATAAAGTTTTGTGCCAACAAGCCACAACTTTGCAACTTGAAGCAAATTTTTTTAAATTTTCTGAGTGTTGCCATTTTGAGTGCTGCTGGTCTCCATGTTTTTAAATCTTGATGAAAAGCCAGACATAAAGCCAATAGATTATAATACTACAGTCAGCATCAGAAAAAGAACAACTGCTGAGGTTCTTAACATTGCCTTATGTTGTGAACTCCTCAGGAATGCCTTCTGAATTGCCACTCAAATGATACAGTAGAAAATGTTATAGAGTGGTATAATCATACACTGTACTGTAATTACTGGGTGAAAGGTGTACATGTTCAATATGCCATAATTTCATGCAGTTGTTTACTACAGCTCTGGTTACCAACAATGGAAGTTACTGCATTTTAAAAAGTAAATTATTAGAAAATTAATGTGACACTGTTTTCCCCACCTCTCTCATATACTTTCATAGGCCTGCATTGCAATGTCCACATTCTTAAATGTGTCCCAGCTGAAGAATTTCTTTAGCACAGAAAAAAAACATTAACACAAACTTTAAAGGGGAGTCATCAGAACTGTCACTTGCATCACTCTTTGCTTGTATTGCATGATGCTGTAGTAGCTATTAAAAGACAATTTAACAGTATGCATTAACCAAGGGGAGGGTTGGGTTACTAAATGGAGAACTTATAATTTCTAGGTAAAAGATGTAAAAGCATGAGGGAACAAGACAAAGGAGAGAGAACTTCAGTGCTATGGAGAATCATATCCTCATGGATGCACTTAGGATATATAGAAATGTCTTTTTGAAAAAAGGGAGTCCAAAACAGGCAGAGCAAGCTAAGGTGTGGAGACAAGTAATGGCTAAGTTAAATAGTGTAGGGGAAAGAACCGTGCATTGAAACAGTGCAGAAAAACATGACTTCCCTTGCAAGGAATAAAGCTAGAAAAAGTGCAAATGACATAGTAACATGGGCAGTGGGCCTTCCACCTCACAAAGTTTAACACCTGAGGAGGAATATCTGCTCTCCTTAAGAGGGGATGACTATGATGCAGAAGAGGAGGATACTGGGTTCATTCAGGGTGGCATGGATACCAGTACTTTGGTAAAGCTTCAAAAACTACACACAGGTGGTGCAAAATGTCTATCTTTTCCTGGCACTGGCAGTATTATGGTATGTATACCTTGATATGGTAAATGTGTACATATAACTAGGAAATGTTTCCTCATCAGGTACTCCACCATCACCGGGTGTAGTACCACCTCAGCAAACACTGTATGGTAACTGTGGACATTATGACTGTAATACTAAATTTGATGCATTTCACTGGAAACATTAATCAAATAATTAAGCATTTTCTCACAGGTGAAACACCAGAAAAAAAATCACATGCACGCTAGTGTTGACAGCAGAATGGTTGTTGGTAGAGTCCATTATTTTCATACTCATGACACTGCCTCAGGACAGTGGTACACAGCCACAAAATATACTGGCAGGGCCCCCTACCTCCAAGTAGGAGGATATGGTATTACAAGAATGGAGGAATCAGCTTGCAAATCAAAACTGTTTTCTTCTAGACAAGCTGAACCTTGAAGAAAGACACACCCATATTTGAGGTTCCATCACTGACACTGCAGCCTGTACCATAGGACATCTTTTACAGTTAGCTCCAAAGAAATGTAAGTCTTTATCTTCCCTGCACCAGATGTACAGTGACACAGATAAGGCCCAGGCTACTTCTGCCAGTGAAAATCAGGTAGAGATGGTTAGAGTGCTACAGGGTACAGGTGATGAAATTTACCAGTACATGGGAATGATGGAGGCCTAATGGTTAAGGTGTTTGCCTTACAAACACAAGGCGTAGGGTTTGAGTCTCAGAAGAGATAATTGGCTAAGCTTAAAATGGCTCGCAAGGGCAGTTAGCTTAGTACTTATCTATGAACCTATGAACCTATATCTATGAACCAGGGACAGTGCCATGATGATCTACATACACAATATGGTTACACACGTGGCATCCATGTCAGCCTCTATCCACACACTTGTAAGGACCAGACATACATTGGAAACACTGCTGGAAGTTGCCAAGACAGTGTATGCATGTATGGTGGATGAGTAGGCCTGACACCATGATTGTCACAAGAAAGTACTGCTGGCATTGATGTGGATCCCCTAAATAAGAAGGTAGTAGGTCTAGGATCCATAGTACTCTTAAGTCAATGTCAAGAGCTTCTCCTACATCCATTAGATCTCATCATCAGAGCACCTGAACCTCAATATCACGTTAGCTCTTGTTCACAATCTATGGGACCATCATCGACATTATCATTAGGGGACATTGTGTATGGCACATTCAAATATAACACAAATTCAGCTGCAATAATACCTACCCCAAGCAATAGGAAAAGAATTTACCATGTAAAATACAGGTCACAGCAAATCACATCTTTTGGAACTAACAAATAACACATTTATCACTGTGCTGGGAAAGAAAAAAGAAAATTGAGACAAAGTAAAACAAATGAGACAAATAACGATGAAACATTTACTGATGTGATTACCACTGACATTTGCATTAACAACTAAATGCAGCTTTATTAACACCTCAGTTCAATTATTCAGCTATATCAGAACATCTCCTGCTACTTTAATCTTGCCCTCCCTAGCTTATATATCTAGCACTTGTGTCACTGACCACTAAACGCAGTACAAATGAATACATTTATGTAAGACATATGGAGAAATGTCTGATGCAGAGTGTGAGCTGACTGTGCACTATTCATCACAGCCCACAGGTAACACTGCATGCACTAAGTATTATGAATGAATAATAGTCTGCACTTACCATCTAGGTGACCATGAAGAATCCTACCATGCAGAAAGAGGTAGTATAGTGAACTTGTGTGCCAGATGTGGGAATCATGGGTACTGCCAGGTTGCTGGGCCAACAAGGTTGCGATGCAGTTCCATGCATCAGACATTACCTGGCTGTTTATGGAAAGGAAACCCTTCCTATTATGGTACCTCTCAACCATGGTCCAGATGGAGCACAAATAGCCAAATGGATACTATATATCACCCCAAGCACATCAAGAAAGCATGCCATTCTGCAGAAGGCATGCATGGTACTGGCTCAGTCCTCTGGTGACTCTGGAAAATAGATATGCTCATCCACATGGCCAAGAGTATATTGGGGAACTGATGTAGTATCCTTCCTCTCAGAAGCCTTAGAGATACCCAACATGTCCTCTGTCTGTTTATGAAAGGTCCTTGTGGCAAGTATAGTGATGACTTTACGTACCTTGGTATCCACAGGAATAGGAAGGCCGTGCATTCCCCCATTTCCAGTTTGTTGGCTATACATGCTCACCAAAGCACTTATGATCTTACTGTCCACTTGCTCTGCAAAGTTCAAGTTGCTTTTTTTCTGCCTTTATCTCTTTTTCAAAGGTTAGCAAGCAATGATCAGTGCCCCAAGTTGCAGTGCACCAGAAGCAAGCATATCTCAAAGTGGAAAATTGTAAGGCTTGCAATAAAACTGAGCATCTTCGCCAATTGCAAAGTAACTGGAAAATGTGAGGTTTCACTTTTTATAGCACAAGTGCACATGGGAACTTGAATACCAAAAAAGTAACCCAGAATTGATAATGGTGAGAAGGAAGCCTCATTTACATAGTTAAGTGACATAGTTTGCACACATTTCTCATTTACAGCTTATTATGCACTTATTTGCTTAAGAACTTCTTAATACTTTTTGAACTGCACATATGTGCATATTATGTCTCTCAATCTCACCTTGCATGTCCTTGTGTGCAACCAGCACACATGCCCACTGTACACTTGCATAATTACTATAAACACCCTCATTAGTCTAAAATACTCCTTACTAAGCTTTGTTCTCAATGTTACAATGCTTTAATGTTAGAGGTAGCTCTAGAACCTCAGACAAAATCATTATTGACAGTTCTCCACAAAGACCTAGTTCAATATATTCTATCACCAAACAGTAAAGTTATTTGTAAAACTTTGAAAACTCTTTTCCTGTCTGATCTCAGTAGGTAGTAAATTTTATCTTTTCACAGCTCTAAAATGGAAAAAAAGATTCCACCTAATCTAGTTCACAGTCATCTCAATTTAAACATAATCTGATTATTCCTAGTGCTTCACACATGAGTTAAAAACACAGTTCCACAAAGTCTGTTTCTTCACGTTCCTATATTTAAAACCCCAAATCAGATCTCCCCTTATTTCCCTTCAGTAAAATAAGAACATATTCAATCTTTTTAACCTTTCTTGATAACACATATTCTTTAAACCTTTAATTTTTCTTCTAAAATACTCAAGCACCTTTTCCAGTTTAGTCATTTTAAGATCAGAATGCACACAAATACAGTGCTGTACTACAATGTTGGCCTGATAATGAAGTTATAACTTAGACTCATAACTATCTCTTCTCTAGAGGATATTACAATAATTATTGTTCTTCCACTATTTTCATTACATGTCCTGCAAAACTAAAATGTTTCTGGGGAGGTGCACCCAGTCACACACGTGATCTACTCAGTTTATTCCATAGCTCCGTGGCACCTAACTGCAGTTCACTGTTTAAAGGAAAAATCCTGATCCTATTGAACAATAGCTCAACAGAAATTGGGAGATAATACACAAGGCCTGCATTTGAGAAAGCATTACTGTGTAAATTAAAGGTGGAAGACCAACAATCCCCAATATACAAAGTGATGGATCGATCAAGATGGAGGAATTAAGAGATGAGATGACAATATAAGGGTCATACGAACCACGTTGGAGTCTATTGCAAAAATGTTCCCTACCACTACAGCATACCTTGCACAGATAAAAACAATGGTGGCAAGCCATGAACAACTATTGAACGCCATCCAACAAAGCCTCAACTAGCAACAGGAGGCCTTGAAAGAACAGAATCAAGCAGTATCTGTCAGCACTATAAATATCATTGACCTACACACATATGTGAGCCAGCTAAGAAGCAAAGGTTGATGAGACGGAGAACTGATCCAGAAGGAATAGCGTAAGAATCCTAGGCTTTCTGGAATGGGTAGAAGGGATGGATACGGCAACTTTTATTATGCACAAACTAAAACACTGCTGATCAATGAGCAGCCTCCCATCATCGAAATAGCACACAGGGTACAAGCAAACCAAATTAACTACTTTCCCCAAGATATCTGATCTTCAAATGTCTCAACTACAATGTCAGGGAAAGAACCTTGAAAATGGTGAGAGAGTTAGGCACCAGTCTTAAGATAGCAGGACAACCAGTGAAGATTGTACTAGACTACAGTGCGGCACTATTTGCAAGGCAAGAAGCACTAATGCCATTTTTAAGATGGGCTCTGGAACTGGGATTTGGCATCATGCTTAGGTGCCTTGCACTTTTGCAATTAACTAAAGGGACACAAACATTTCATTTCTCTTAGAGGCAGATGTGAATGGCTTTCTCAAAGACTGGTGAAATTACTAATAAGAGTCATATGCAAATATGACTATAGCTGAAGTCAAGAGAAGAGATCTCCCAAGTAATGGAGCTGCCATTAAATCACCTACACCTAAGAAGTAAAAGGCCACTGATAAACCAATCTCCAGACTGGCTAACCAGGGAGGTATATGTCAAAAACTATTTACATCACCAGCCATAAACCCAGTAAAAGAAAAAGTGGTGTTGCAAACCTCACAGGAAAAAAAAATCATGGAATTTAATGAACTGGACATATCCGCAGAGGAACTACAGGATCTGGAGGATAGAAGGATTAGCAGCCAGAAGTCCCTTGAGGAACCCACGGTCAGTAGTGCTCCATAACCTCTAAGAGTGATGGGACTGTATGGTTATTAATAGAGGAATATAAAAATATAACATATAAAAATGAAAGGAAACTTCTTTGTTTAAGCAGCCTATAATAACAGGGTATATAATGCAGTTACTCCCTCCTGACAGTGAAATTATGTATCAAAGATGTTAGAGAGCCGATAGATAATGAGGAGGGGAGATATGGACTGATTTGAGGATGCAAAATTATTTTGTTTAATTGAACACCTTCCATGGACTTGAACTCCATTGAATAAGGTAAATGCATTGTCTCGTTGACTATATGATGTGCCTAACTCCCTCTATGGATGGGAGAATGCATTGAACATGGATAAATTGTCTCATATAGTAATGGCCAAGTCTAATATAATATGAAGAGCAAAGCAGAGCTACATCCTTCAGCTGGGCATAGGGATTTTAAATTGCTAAAAAAATATACATATTATCTTTATCACATACATAAAGGTGATGACATACTAATCCTCAAAATGTGATCAATCAAGATTACTCCCACTACAGTTACTGATACAGTAGGGGGAAAAGACAGTAGAAGATGCAGCTAGGTTGTCAGGACATTGGACAGACATAGCACTAGGACCTTTTCACAAAGGGAACCTTTTATTGAAGTACTATAGAAAATAAAGAAGGACAATACAGTCCTCCTAGTAGTGACTGACCTTATTGAATTGTAAGAACCAGATAGCTTTGAAGGAGAAAGAGGTGCTTCCTCAGGGAGGCCACACAAACAGCCCAGAGCTGAATAAAAGTCAATGGAGTGAAAGAGTGAACATGCTCATTAGACTTATCTCTTTGAATGTTAAGAGTATATATCTGTAAAAATGTTAAAGATATATCCATATACTAAGGCAGTTGTTGAGTGGTTGACCACACGTAAACCACACCTTGCCTTGCTACAGGAAGTTATTTATTTATTTATTGACATTTGTTGACCGGGAAAGTCCACTGGGTCAGAAAGCCATTTTCAGTGGAGGTCCATGGAGAAAACCTCCAATTACAAATACAAGAAGTAACATCCAGAGTTTTCATACATGTTGACAAAGATTAAAATACATCGTGTAAGTTATTATACAGTATTAAGACATATAAAACTTATGAGGTTAGTAACAAGTAGCACAGAGATTTACATAGCAAATGGATCTGGAGAGGTAGAGTATATTGTTAGGGGATAAATGCCACTGGGGCAGGGGAATAGCCATCCTGCTGGCCCAGTTATTTAAGAGAATGATAAAGGAATCATATAAAGATGCAGGTGGCAGGTGGATAATTTTAAACTTCAAATGGCTTATCTTTAGGTTTTGGCTTATAAATATATATAGCCCAGGTAATGATAATAGTCACATGTGGATTGAATTAACTCAGTCAAGTCTATAACAACATTTTTGCATACTTCCAGTTCACACCCATAGTTCCTTATGGTGTTCAATAATTTTTTCGGACCTGGCTTCTTTAACCAAGTGACTTTTCAGCTAATAATAGATTGCATTAGAAAGTGCAAATAGTTATTAACAAAATTACACTAAGATTGTTAATCTAAAATGTCCTGCAGTAAGGAAATGAATCAATGAATTTGTCACTTATTATTCATATTTTCATATATACTCATATTTTCATAACTGAGAGTCCTAGATGTTATTGAGGGGGTATCATATGAAATGCCATGGTGGGAGATGTGAAATTTCATTGTCGACGTCCATTTTTATCACATTATACCTGATATATTGCTTGCTGTTTTTTTTAATAATTATGAAAGTAAACAATATTGCCATATGTACTTAAGACTTCAAAAACCAAGTGACTTCAAAATTGTATTTATTTTCACTGAAAGATGCACATCTTTAGAGATATTTAGTGTTATTTATATTGATGATTATACAATTAAGCATATGTTTTCATATTTCTGTAAATATCTCAGTAAATATATACTCACAGAAAATTTCTTTTTGTTATGTCTGGTTAACACAAATATCGTAGCAGTGCATGTCTAGGTAGTACAGTTTCCAAACTTTGAACTTAAGGAAATGAACAAACCAAGTATTCAACAACACAGTTCCTGAACCCAGCAGTATCCAAGATGATCCAAGAAATGCTGTAGTTGTGCTGAATCACCAATAATCCACACAGGCAGGTAGAAGTAAATCCACGATTGTTTATTACATGAATCCAAAGATGAAAAACATAACTCACTAAGTGCTTTCATCCCAAACTGTTTGGGGCGAATGCACTTAGTGATTTATGTTTTTCATGCTGCTAGTTTCCAAGCTATGACAATCTGTGAAAGCTTAAGAAAAATATAATTTAGGGTTTATGTGCATTATAATGTGTTATAGTATTTATGGAAAGATGAATGTATTGACTAGTATCAATGTAAAGAATAGTTCTTACTGATAATATTATTTGTATAGTTTATTAGCTTTTATTGTTCACAAAATACTTATGTTTGTTTAGATTATGTTCTTTAAGTTTATTTTTCAGAAAATGTTCTGGAATCAAAAATATGTGTAGGCTGCAAGAGGTGTGACATTCCATACCACATAGGTGATGACAAGTTAAGAAACAGAATGAAGCAACATATAAGACCTTCTGAACTGATTATTATGGGGGAGGGGAGTAGATCAGTACAATATTTGATTCTCAGCTGGACAAGATGCTCCGAGGCACTGAAAGATCACTCAGAGTAACTGATGTATTAAAAGAACTGTGTCAGGAGTGAAGCATCCAGAATTCATGGAAAACATTAAATCTTATGGAAGTAGAATATACCTAACATAGTTAAACAGTAGGTATAGCAAGCAGGATTGAAATGTTCCATATTTCACAATATTACCTCCTGTAAGAGAACTTGAAATAATTCCCATTCCTGTCTTAGATCATAATGCCATATATATGGACATGACTTAGAACAGTCACAGCAGGAACCCAGCTCAATGGAAAATGGATCCATTATGGTTTGAGGTCAGGGGGAACTATGTAACCTAAGCGATTGGATTAAGGTATACTGGGAGAGAAATAAGCAACAAAGGCAGGGTGCAGGGTGAGAATGGGCAACATTCGAAAAGCAACTGCAAACATGGTGCAGACAAGTAGGTAGGGTAAAAACAAATTACCAGATGATTTAATTTTTTTATTTATTGTTTTAATTTCTCCAAATCTTTTGGGTTTCTAATACCATGATGGGAATGGACCACATTTTTAAGTCAAGGTACAATTATAGTTCATGAAATTAGTATTATTTCACTCTGATGTCAACCAAAAGTGCTTTTCACAGCACCCGCAATGTGCCCAGTAATGACTCCTTCTGCAATTTGTATGGAGTTACATGTATTGGTAGCATATTTAAATAGGATTGTAGATTCTTTTTTATAAGACCCATGCTCCTACTATTATTGGAACTATCTGGGTATCTTTCTTCCACATTGCTCTAGTTTCTGCATGCAAATTCTGATATTTTATGACTTTGTGTCTCTCTGTATGCAGGACACTGTAGTCACTAGGTCCGGCGATTTCAAGGATCAATACTACTTTTGTCTTCTTTTCCTGGACCACTATATCTGGTTTTCTGGCATCTATCTTTTGAACTGTTAGTAATGGGTGATCCCATGTGATGTAAACTTCATCATTTTCTATGATGCTTTAATACCATAATGTTTGTACAATCATAATGTGTGCTTCAGTCTCGCCAAATTATTATGCCTTTCAGTACACAGTCCTTCTGCCATTAATATGTCGCAACCAGCAATGCGATGTGCAACTGTTTCCAATTCTGTTTTACAAAACCTACATTTGTCTGTTTCTCCCACATGTTCAATGGACTTTGTAAACCAAAGTGTACATAGCCCACTATCTTGGGCCACCAATATTAACCTTTCATCTCTTGGTTTAACCATTCCTGCATTCTTTCCTGATCAACATGAGGGTCTTCCAGAAGTTTTCTATACTTGCTACTCTATTTATGCTTTTTCCACATGTCTTGCCTTCTCATTTGGTCCTTCTCCTTATATTCTTTCTTTTGTTTTTTGGCACATTCAGTTGCTGCTCGATTTTCATCTACTTGTGGTTTGATTTTCATTCCTGCTTGAAGCAGATATGCTTCTGCTAGCCTACGCAGGGAAGTCATCTTAGATTTATTCTCTTCATGTTTCAAAACTTTCACTATGTTTGGGTCTTGTGAGGTCAGTAGATATGTGTGCAGTCCCATTATTGCAGATCTATACATGTAATCAGTTTCAAGGAGGCCCATCCCTTCTTCAGAACGGGGATATACAATCTTGATATGCAGTGATTTTTATAAATCATTTGGTGAACATGAAGCATCCTTCTTGTTTTCCTATCTAATCTATCCAGCACGTTTTTGGGCCAGTCAATCACTCCAAAACTGTAAGTTAGGACAGGAAGAGCAAATTGATTTATAGCTTGGATTTTCTTCCTAGATGTCAAAGCTATTTTCAGGATTGGGAGGGTGGCTTAATGGCTAAGGTGTTTGGCTTACAAACACAAGGTGCAGGGTTTGAGTCTCACAAGAGATAATTGGCTAGGCTTAAAATGTCTCGCAAGGGCAGTTAGCTCAGTACTAAACTATGAACCTATAATTTAAGTCTTCTGAAGTACTCTATACTAAGTTTTATTAACATTTGTTCATGTTTTATTGTTGATCCTTCATCAATTCCCAAATATTTATACGCTCCCTCTTGCTCACGTTCTTTTATATCACATTCTTGCCCCAAACTGATGCTTTTTTGGTGCTGCAGTTTTCCTGCTTTAAAGGTTGCTTTTGCACATTTATCAAGACCAAATGACATTCTTATACCATCTGAAAAAGTTTTGACAACTTGCAGTTGTGCTTTCAGTTTCTCATCTGATGAGCTATACAGTTTCAAATTATCGACAAGGAGAAGTTGAGAAGTTTTTGCACTTTGTTGTTTTCTAGGAGCCAAATTATAGCCATGACCTAAGCTGTTAAGTAGACAGCTTAATAGATTAAGGGCAAGGCAGAACAGCAGCAGTGACAGAGTCAGCCTGGAATATCTCCCATTTGAATATTTATCCCTGAAATAAGTTGTCCTTTATCATGGCTTAATTGCAAAGTGGTAATTTACAGTTAGAATCCTTCAATGGGAGAATAATCAGGAGACAACAGGGATATAGGAAAAGTGGTTATAAAGAGAAGAACAGCCTAATGAACCTATTGGCCTTAAAGAGACACTACAGTGGAATCACCACTAGTATTACACATAGACAGTGGAAAAGGTATGAACTATTCTTCTGGGTGAGGGGCATAAAGTCACACACAATTCTAACCAAGATGTGCCAGGAAAGAAATCAAGATCTATATATCCCACATGTGTGGACACGTATGTGAGATGTTGCTACTGACGTCAAAGAGATTAATGAGACCTTTGTGCTAAAAGTATTTCATAAAATACCTCCTCCTAAAGGGATTAGCCTGAATGAAAGAAGGAATTATATAAACTCTTTAAGAATAAAAACAATTCTAATGAGATAAAAAATAGGTTCACCTAACCTATCACTATAATGTAAATTCTGCAAGCAATAAGCACTTTAAAATCAGGTAAAGTCTGGACAGACTCCTGACCCATTTCTATAAATGCTTTGAAAAGGAATTAGAACCCTCATTAATTATGCTATATCAAGAAGCAGAGACGATGGGGTCATTTGAGAGCAACTTGATAGAGGCAAGAGTTTGCTCTTGCTTAAACCAAATAAAGACATTCTAGACCCAACAAACTTTAAACCCATCTCCTTAACAATATGGAAAGTAGGCTTTATTCAACATTTCTAACAAAAAGGTTAAAACCCTTAATGAGCAATCTAATAGTGAACTATCATCAGGGGTTCATCAGGGGTAGAGATGGAGGCCCAGAAATCATTAACTTATGGTTTAATATACAAATCTTCATTCAAAAAACAGAAGTTAATGCTGCAGCCAACCTTCAGCAGGACTTCCTTTAGGATATAATGGAAATCTACCAATTTTCACACTCATTTATAAGTAAATTTAACCTACTATACAGCAATGTTACATCAAGAGTGGACATGAATAAGGTTCTTTCAGAACCCTAGATGCTCACAAAGGGCACCCACCAGGGATGCTCACTATCATCATATACCTTCACACTAGACCTGAATGCACTGGACATAGATTTGGAGAGTAATTTCACTCCAAGTGGTATCACAGTTGGGAATAATAAGACAATCCTCACATTGTGATTTGCTGATGATGGAGTCTTATGGCTGCAACATCCTATATGGACTCTCAATCCCATACTAGATAGGATGAAAGCATTTTGTAAACTATCAGGCAGTTAAGTATAAGAAACCCATCATCTTTCCATTCCCATAAGAGACCCGAAAAGATTTAGGAAAGTGGAGGGGCTGTCCATTCCCTACAGTTCTATATTGCAATTACATGGAGATAAACATATCACGATGTGTTAAAAAACTAGAGGGACTGAATTTTAAGCCAATTCTAAAAGGGATTAGTCAGCAAATAAACATGTGGACCCGCCAAAAAATGCCATTCTTATCTAGAATTCAGGCAATCAAACTCTTCTTTATGCCAAGAGTCATAGTTATAGTGTGACATTGTCTACATCTAATATGGAGTAACTCAGTAAAAAAATAATACAAAAACATTGTTTGACTATTTACAACAGTGGCAATGACCAAGGATTTATAGGCAGAAGATGTTTAAATAACTAAAAGAGGGAGGATGGGGAATGCCAAATATCTGGAGGTATTGGGGTAGCAATTATCAGAGAGCACCATTTGCAGGCTAGAAGGCTATGAAAAACTCTCTAGTTCAATGTTGAATTTAAGAATATTATCCTGGAAACAGGGAGAGTACAAAGAATGCCTCAAGTAAGGTATGGTATCTGGGAAGCTTTTAAGAATGTTTTGAACAGAAATATTGCCTAACCTCAACACACAATCAACAAATCACCAAGTTATAGCGTGGCACAAGGATGTGAGCTGATAGATTATGGCTGGACATAAAGAAATAATCTGACTTAACTGGATAAAGACAGACATCTATTACATTAGGGATAATGCAGTCTCCAGTTCTTTGCTTCCACTACAGGAAATTCAAGAAAGGGGAGAACAGGCACAAAAATTACATGGTGGCAATACTGCCAACTTAGATCTGCACTACAAACAAAATTCCAGGTGTTGAATGACCAGTATCATAAATGGCTGCACAAAGGAGAAGGTGTAGCCCAAACAGCAACAGAGTCAAAACATGTGCTAAAACATAAACATATATACAACTGGGCATCCAACCAAAAACAGACCCCCCCCTGCAATCAGTGAAGCACAAAAGGAAAACTTTATTGCATTGTAATCTACAGGACTCAGAATGACATAATATCTTGCATACATACGCAGATACAGATGTACCATACATATCCCAAATAACCTACATGAAAATGTTACATATATGACATTTTACACTGGACAGACTCAAAAAATGAGGGGGTGATAATAGCGAGATCTGTTGGTGTTGCCAAACACTCCCCACTAATTGCATCCATATGATCTGGGAATGCACAGATATTCAGGAATTATGGGAGTGGGTGACTGATAAAATAAGGGGAGCCAGGAGAGTTACATTACCACATAAAAGAGACCTCCAGTTTGGTTATTACTAATTCCCCCTGAATGTTTATATCTTAACAACACAGTTTAAAATGAATTAGGGTAAAGATTTCCATTATCCTGGCAACTGTATTTAAGAACTGAAAGGCAACATCTATGAGCTGGAAACAGTATATATATTTTTGTATGTTTAACAATCTGCAGAAATGGTCTAGTAAACATGTAGATATGCAGCTATGGTCTGAGCTTTCATCCAGTTTCCTGTACCTGTGCAACAATATTTAGTAATAGCAAGTCTGAAATGTTGATAGAAACAACTCTTAAACAGTTAGTGAGGAAAAAGCTTTGGTTACAAAATGTTATGAAAAGGTTTGGTTGCTAGATCTTTATATGTTAAAATGTTATTATAAATAGAAAGGAAGAAAAGTGAGAAGGAAGACAAAAGGGAAGCACAGAAAACTAAAAAGAAGAAAAAAAAGAAAGATAGTAGGGTGTTATAAGAGGTATATACAATTTTGCTTTTACTTTTCTTTAATGCTAGAATTAAGAACTGAAATGAAAGGTTTCATTATTGTATTTATACTATTTTAATGGAGTTCAACAGGTATGTAAATATGTCATAATTTGAAAGTAATAAATTATGACATATTTGCATACCTGTTGAACTCCATTAAAATAGTATATATTCAACTTATATGAAATAAATTATATTGAGTAAATATGACATAATTTGTATTACTGATCTACAACTCTAATAAATATTTTTTGTGTAAAAAACCTAAAATATTTCTGTTATTAAATCCAAATCCTCACTCTGTTCTCCAATTAACTCCTCTGTTATACTATAAGGGTATTTTACATTTACTTTTGGTTTCATTAAACATGACTCCTTTTGAATGTGCCTGCTCATTCAGTCATTCTATCTAAATATCTCTGTAACTCATATTGATCCTTTAAAATGTCACAGTTCCAGTGATCTTAATGCCATCTGCAAACATCCCAACCCAACACTTTAATGACTATGTAAAACTGGTCATGAATATATGTAACAGCAAGTGACCCAAGACTGATCTCTGCCAGATGCTTCTTGTTTCATACTGTTTTAATTGTATTCCTTGTATATGTACCCTAGCCATTCAATTTCTTAACCAGTTTGCTATCCACCTAATCACATACTTATTAAAGTTCCAATTTTCCAAAGCATCTGATATAGCCTGATGAAGTACTGAATTGAATGTTTTTGCTAGGTACAAATAAATAACACCCACAGCCAAGACAAGGTTCAGAAGTACAAAAACAAAAAGCTTGATCCTTCCCTGGTGTTTTGACTTTTAGAAACAGTCATTAGCTTTCCTGTTAAATATAATCACCATTGTGTGTGTGTGTGGGGGGGGGGGGGGACAACTGCTACAAGAAAAAGAGTGAAGGACAGCCAAGATAAGCAAGATCACAACAGAAAGTAGAAAAGTCAAAATCAGAAATAGAGCAGCTGAGCTATTTATATCATATGGCAGGCTTCTGATACATGTATTTGGGGAGGGGAAATTATGAATATTATTACTAGTAGGTTTGTAGAAAGGATAAAGAAGCATTCTTTTTCTTTTGACATAGCTATTTAACTACATCCGTAGTGGAGGTGGGTCAGATGTGGAATAAAAGGCAACCGAAAGAACAAGATAGTCAACAAGATAGCAGGGATGCCTGCCTCTGCTAATTATTTTATTTATGTTACATATGATTACCGGGGTAGAGTATTGATCAAGCAAACCCAGCTGGATGCTCAGCCCTGGCTAAAACGAGCAACATATTAATATACAAAAATATAAAAATGAAAAAATAATGCAACAATAAATGCCGCCTATGCAGAGGTATAGTAGTATGATTTAGTATACAAGGAATAAATGCAGCAGAATGAACAAATGATCATTTTTCATCTAATAAAGGCAGCTATTCAGTTTTCTAAGCCGGCTTGGAACCTTGACTCAGATCCATCCAAGGTTGTGCATTTACTTTAGCAAAATTACAGTATGAGTCGGTTTCCCTGCCCTCTCATATATTAACTGCTTCCAATTCCAAGGTCTAGGGGAGGCAACAAACAAGGAAAAAAAGAATCTAACGTGAGGTACAGTACGGCAAAAGATATTCAGCACTGACACTAAATCTAAAACTGTATGCTTGCATGTCTGCTTAAACAGGAAGCAAGAAACCACGCATTTTAGCATTGTACTAATTGTTAGATGCTTGCTGAATTAATCAGAGGGATAGGCACATCAGAAAAAAGTCTAGCTTATAGCAACATAATTTAGCAGAAAGGAGAAGAAACAGTGCAGAACAGTCTACTACGCTGCTGTTAATTAAGGGCTTGCATACCCCAGTTAATTCAGGTTTGTTATGGCTAGGGCTAGAGTAACAGATGTGAAACGATGCATAGTATATTAACTAGAAGGGGACATTGTGCAGAAAAGACTTAAGTGCAATAGCTGAAAGGCTTAACAGCAGTAATAAGCATTATTGCAACTTCCACAACGTAACCCAGTATGAGTCAGTGAGTCAAGTCCCAAATGACATTGTAATGTCTTATGCATCAAATGCTTCCATTTTAAAGGTAGTGGAAATAAGCAAGACCATAGTGACCCTGAGTGAGTGTGGTTGTACATCATTTTAAAATAATGTTATTAACTTGTCTTAAATCTCTGCAAATGTGTCACATATTCCTGAAAAAAAGAACTGTCTTCCAGTTTTTAAAAAGTAGAGTCCTGAAGACTTTTTGCAGGTCATCCACTCTGCAGATGAACTTGTTTCTCCTTATTTCAGCAAACAGAATCCATAAGACTTTTTTACTGGCCAGTTAAGCAGTCCACAATTAGCAATACAAGGGTGAAAACTGAGAAGTAAAACCTGAGCAGCGTATGAGTTACACGTTTTTAAGAAGAATACTATTACATACCTCACAGAGAAAGCAAGCAGAAACATGCTAGGAGTGTGTGTACAAAAGAACACGAAAACACCTTCAATAGAGCACAAAACTTGTACTGATGTCTAATACGACAATCAAATAGGGTAACTACACTACCCATCCAATAGGTTAGTAGTTCTCGTTTATCTGTGTACCTAGGTAGTTTCAAAAGAAAAGTTTGGATTGGTGATAATAATGACATTCATGACTGGAAGAAGATTACATTCCTCAGTGGCCTATGATCTTCTTCTTCTTTCAGCTGTTCCCATTAGGGGTCGCCACAGTGGATCATCTGTTTCCATTTCTTCCTGTCCTCTGCATCTTGCTCTGCCACACCAACTGACTGCATGTCCTCTCTCACCACATCCATAAACCTTATCTCTTTTCCTCTTACCTGGCAGCTCCATCCTTAGCATCCTTTTTCCAATATACCCAGCATCCCTCCTCAACACATGTCCAAACCAACGCAATCTCACCTCTCCGGCTTTGGCTCTGAATCATCCAACCTGAGCTGACCTTCTAATATACTGATTCCTAATCCTGTCCATCCTTGTCACACCTAGTGCAAATCTTAACATCTTTAACTCTGTCACCTCCAGCTCTGATTACTGCCTTTTTGTCAGTGCCACCACCTCCAACCCATATAACATAGCTTGTCTCACTACCCTCTTGTAGGCCTTCCCTTTCAGTCTTACTGGTACTCGTCTGTCACAAATCATTCCTGACACTCTTCTCCACCCACTCCACCCTGCCTGTACTCTCTTCTTCACCTCTCCTCCACACTCATCATTACTCTGAACTGTTGATCCCAAGTATTTAAATTCATCCACCTTTGCCAACTCTACTCCCTGCATCCTTACCATTCCTCTATCCTCTTTCTCATTCTATATAAATATATATGTTCTAAACAGTGAAACTATTGCACCACATCCTATCACTAGTGCATATGTATGGAATTCCCTAAGGCAGTCATTTATGGACATCCTTGAGGAGTCCCACATTAAGTGTGCCTTAAAATCACCAGGTAAACTTAAACACATCAGCTCCAAGCACACAGACAGTGATAGTGTATAAAATAGTGATGGTCTGCATGCCAGAGACCTGTGTCACAAAGAAGCTTGTTACAACAGGAAGTGCTAAAGCAATATACCTTCATGTTCATACATCTTGTAGTTTATACAATGAACTTCCAGCAGACATAGTCAACGTACAAAATAGAATTTAGGCACATTCAGCATCTGCTCTGCTTACTGATTATATAGCATGCTACATGAATATAGGCCTACATGTGGCATATTGTGATTTGTATTGGACAGGTTATATTTAAACATACACGGGTAACAAAGGAAAGAGTCCTCTGACCCATCAAATACAATCAGTTATTGAAGATGGCTTATTCAGCTACGCATTCCTCTTTCTACCTTTTCTTCAAATGTTTAAAGCAGATTTAATTCCCTTTGACACATATACACTCACATTGCCAACTGCAGCAATCCATTCTGGTCCCACTACCTCTCTGTGATGTAGTAGTTCCTGAAGGAAGTCTTAATTCTCTACCCTGTGAGGTGCTATCCATGGCCAAACTTTCCTGCTGTCTTACTCTTCTGCACTACTAACCTGCTATTGATGGTGCAGTATATCCACACTATAACTTTCTTCTCGATTCTTTAATCCAGTATCTACATTTCACATGTTCAGGCTTTCTTCATATCTATATCTTCTTTTTCTCTTATAATCCTAGCAATACTTTGTTCTACACTGTCATGCAGTTTGATGTATCTTTAGATGTGGTTATAAGAGTATTATAAATATGTATACTGTATATGTCAGTAGCGTATGACATTGATGATGTCATTTCTGGAAGTTAAGATCACACTCAAAAGTGATGAAACCACATCCTTCCCTGAAAATGTTGTCACTTTATTTACATCAGCCACAGAAATTATATGCAACCATAGTGGGCCTACTGTGATATCCACCATCGTTCATGCATCCATATTACAGACATAATCATATCCCACATTATAATGCTATTATTTTGGTTGCTTCTGATCTTGAAACAACATCTGCACATCCTGTTATTGTCAGATATGATATAATTTTTGTCATTTCATTATTTTGGTCCATCTGGCCAGCATTAGTGCCACCAGTTGTTATCTACTTCTATATCACTTCTTTTCCAGTCCTGCTTGGCAACAGCCTCATGTTGTATTGCTAGTACTGCCAATGTATCACACACCACTACTTTTTATTGAGCCCTGCCAATTCATCCCTAATAAGACAAAGGTGTGTGTATGACCTGCACTAAATATGTTGCCATTAATCACTACCCACTGCATGCACAAGAACTCTGTGGCATATACAGGCATGGTTTCATAATATCTAAACTCTCTCTTCTGTTTCCATCCATAATGAGGATATGACATAGGTGTAGGGTGAGATGTGGAATTGGGCATAGTGGTTATGAAAGTATGGGCTTCCGTACATCCCTGCACAAAATGGTTTATGTTATGCTTTTGGTCATGTAGAATGCTGGAAGATATTTTGGACTGAGAGGCCCCTCCCTCTTATTTGAAGCCTTTCAATCAATGTAAGTAACTACAAGTAAATAGCTAAAATGAGATACAGATGATTTGATGGAGCATGTCATGACTGATTGGTTTACTGTTGATTTGGAATCTGCTAACCACAGTAACATAAAAAATGAAATGTGGGGCAGTAGGTCTATGAAGTATTTAAAATTCCTTGATATGTACCAAACAATGTCACATTGACATGAATAGTCACTAAAAATGGTAGCATCACCTTGGGTGTGGTGAAAAGTATTCTTATAAATCTTCTTCAAGAGCTGAGAGGCAAAAACTTAAAGTTTCAGTTAAAATTGCAAAGCTGAGTTTCTTTTTTTTTTAATAAATACTATATACTAGACAAAGGCTTCTGGGAAAATAATTTTCCAGAAGTGCATGAGCATCTGTCCCCATGATCCATCAAACTAATAACTGAATTTAGTGCCTGAAAAGTAAGATGTGCATACATTATTTTGGTACAATTCAAGCCATAAATGATACTTTAACAGAATTTCAGCAGTTGTATGTTTAAAATCAGCTGACTAAATATATGAGCAAATAGGTGTCATGCTGTTGGTGTCCACTGAAGAGGCTGTTTCATCTGATAGTCACATAAAATGTTTTTAAAGTCCTATACTAAAAGTAAGTCCTATGCCCTATTATATACTTCACCTATGAACTGTCAAGTGGTATATGGTTGAAAACAACTCAGGAATGTAATGATTCTTCACATTTGCAGCAAGATGAGGTACTAAAGGGCTATGTTTCAACTCATTAGTGCTGGGGTTGTTGCTGTAAGTAGCTGCACCCTTGACAGACATAATGAGGTGGCACTTACAAGAAGGCACTTATAAAAATAGAGCAACATGCCTTCTGCTTGGGAAACACATACCTGATACGGGCAGTAGTGTTCTGGCACCTAGTGTTCACACAATTAGTACAAAGCTTTAAATAGCCAGTGTTTGTACTGGTTTGTGCTTGTTTGCACCTATTTGAGCATCATGCACTACTGTGCAGAGGGATTGCCAATTACAGACACCTGTTCTCTAGCCTCGCAAATATTACCCAAACCAGAGCTCCTCACGCCTAAACCTACTAATAGCTGCCCAAGCTGTATTCCCTCTTCAGCTGTGATAGCCAGACGAAGATTATTCCTGGGACCAGGAACGGTCAGTTTCCCTCCTTTTCTCCTACCAGCCTGATTGACATGGGTCTACCGAGGCAGTGTAGCAAATGCCTCGTGGACACTGACAACCCCCTACTTCTAAATCATTCCTGTACCATTTGTGAAAGATGTACCTACATTATGAATCTAGAATCACAGATCTCTCATGCAATAGACAGCAGTATAGTATGGATTGTCAGCCCACCTACCACACCTCTTACTCATGACACACAGCATACACATAGACTAACATATGTGGAGGTGTTCACAAAAAATCTACCTAAACACCAGAGACCTCCAAAACACATACATACTAAATCAGCCATAACACCCAAAACATGCACTACACATAATGACACAAGCACAAGTGTCTTACCATCAAAGCCATTAAGGCAACACACATCCACTCCAAATATCTTAGTCATAGGAGACTCTATAGTGAGACACACAGACATCCCCCTCACCAGGCTGAACAAGGAGAAAGTCACAGTTAGCTGTCTTTCTGGTGCCAGGATTTGTCAGGTCACGCAGGCACTCATGTCTCTCAACAAGTACCATTATGATTCAGTCATAGTACATGTTGGTGTGAACGACTTGAGACATACCTCCCTGGACTACATGAAGACAAACATGATTGAGCTCTCTGATCATGTGTCACAGGGGGGGTATGTCCCTAGCCTTGAGCAGCATATTACCCTCGCCTAGGATGATACAATATAAACAGAAAATCATTGACTTCAATAATTGGTTTAGTTTCCGGTGTCATTCTAAGGGGATCCAGTTTCTGTCAGCCTGGGAAGACATGATCGATAGACCTTGATGCTTTGCCACAGATGTTCTTCATTTGCCACCCCTGGAATTTCAGCTACAAGCAAAGGCTCTTGCCACCCCCATAGTGCCTTTTGTAGGCAAAGTCACAAGGAAGAAATTCCAGACATAAAAATTTCAGTTGAAAAACAACTTTAAGGTTAAACTGCTAAATGCTAGGAGTTTTAGCATGAACCTGCACTCATTGGAAGCAGTCCTCACCTTGGAAGATGCAGACATTTGTGTAGTCACAGAGACCTGGTTCAAGGCTGTGGAGAGCACACCAGCCATACCGAGTTACACCTCTTTCCACACGTTCAGACCACAAACTGAAGGTATGAAAACTAAAGGAGGCGGTATATCAATATTCATTAAAGATAAATATACCTCCTGATTGGTTAAACAGTATGATTTACTGGAGATACTTCAGGTGCAATTAACTGTTGGTAGGACACCTATTCAAGTCATTGCCAGCTACAGGATCCCCTTCGTGAATCAGGACACCCACTCTGCCTATATGGCTGTACTTGAGTCTATTAAGATACTTCTGAACATCATGGTTTTAGGTGACTTCAACTACCCATCCATTGACTGGGTAAATTACTCGTGCTTAAACTCATTTGCCCAAAGGTTCCTCAACTTCATTAACTCCAGTGCCTTGGACCAGGTGGCTGACACCTCCACAAGGGGCACCAAAATCCTGCCTCCGGTACTTACCAATATGGGGGACCACTGTAGCACTCCTGCTGTGAGGTCTTCCCTGGTGAGGTCTGACTACAAATCAGTGTCATTCAAAGTAATTGTCACACCTGACCCCCCCCCCCAAAGCAGCAACTAGACTAAATAACTTCTTCAAAGCAGATTATAGCCTCTTATGGGGCGGTATAAATAGCTTCATTACACCCCCCAGATGGAACTGGCAACTATGCTGAGTTCTACACTAATGCTTTATACAAACACCTGTATAACTGCATTGACTCAACTGTACATGATAGGACCAAAACAAGCTCTTCAAGGGAGAGCAAACCTGCCTGGTGGGCAACTGCCATTAACAGGCTTTACAATAAGAGGAAGAAATTGCTGTCTAAGAGTAAGAGGGAGTAAACCCTAAACAGGAAACACTTCCTCCTCAGCTTAAACAAGCAAATAAAACTTCTTGTGAAGTCCTCCAAAGCCAGTTATGAATCCAAATTAGTTTCCTCAGCTAAGGACAATCATAAGGCATTCTTTAGTTACATTCATAAACTAAAAAGAAAGGCCCAGATTTGCACTGAACTGGTAATTAATGATACCACATATACTGAGCCTATGGACATAGCAAATCTGTTAGCTGACAGATTCTGTGAAAACTTCAATCCCCTGTCCCTGCCAGATGTACCCCATGACATCCCTACCACCTGTCCCCTATTTTCTAGCTCTAAAGAGCAGGTCATAAATGCCCTCTCTAAGGTCACAGTATCTCTAGAACCTGATAACATTCCTGGCTGTGTCCTTCATGGGCTCTAACAAGAATTAGCAACACTAATGGGTACTCTTTTCAATCATAGTCAAAGCACTGGTTTCATCCCAGCTTAATGGAAAACAGCCACCATTATCCCTTTGCACAAAGGTGGTGCTTCCACTGAACCCAGGAACTATAGACCTATTAGCCTGACTAGCCTTATCTGCAAGGCCATGGAGTGAATCATCATGGACATTATCAACAAAGATACAGGTAATCTAAAAACACTTGACCCTACTCAGTTTGGATTTGTCAAAGGAAGATCATGCCTGTTAAACTTGGTGGATTTCTTTGAGACAATCTCCAAGGCCCTGGATGAGGGGAAATCTGTGCATACAGCCTACCTAGACTTAGCCAAGGTTTTTGAAACTTTATCCCTCTTAGGCATCATTGACAAACACACTCAGCTAGGTATCAACCCTTATATAGTTAGGTGGATTGCAAACTGGCTCACTGATAGAACCCATACAGTCAAAATAGGGGAATCCACCTCCAACAGCAGACCTGTAACAAGTGGTGTTCCACAGGGAGCAGTCATGGGACCTCTACTGTTTGGAATCTATTTCTCTGAAGTACAAGCAGAAACTAAAGGTCTGTGGCTGACAAAGTTTGCTGATGACTGCAAACTGGGAGCAGTCATAGAATCTCCAAACGATGTCAACATCCTTCAAGAGGATCTTAAGCAAACAAATGATTGGTGCCAAAGTCATGGCCTTAAACTCAATGCAGAAAAAATGTATTATCATCCCTTTCAGTAATGGTGATGTTCCTGCTAACTGCCACATCAATAACAACACCCTAAGTACACACTCAGTGGTGATAGACCTGGTCCCACAGGTTGACAGCGACCTTAGCTTTGATCACCATGTCTCCACAGTGGTAAGAAGGGCATTCTATATTAATAATGTCATAAGTAAGGGCATTGCCTCAAGAAAAAATGAAGTTATAACTTCTGTGTACTCTTCCCTCATCAGGCCAATAATTGATTATAATGCCTCTTTTGGTATATACCTTTGCAAGCACCTGCAGCAACTGGAGAGACCACAAAGTTCCTCACAAGGAAAATTCAAGGCCTTCAGCATCTGTCCTATGTGGATCAGCTGAAATCACTGTCACTTTATTCTGTTTCATACAGACTACTCCGAGGCTATCACTGCATTTTGTATAGGGCAATCTCTGACCCTGCTTTATTGGAAATGCTGCATATCTGCAAGTGAAATGGCACATGGGTTACTCACTCTAAAGATCTTAGACTGGTACCTGACATTAATAGAACCTGCTGGAGGGGAAGAGTTGTCTCCCAGAGGTTGCCACACCTTTAGAACAGACTCTCATTTCATTTCATTGACCCTTTTCAAATGCAATCTGAATGATTGGATGGGTAACTGTAAATTAACCCTGAGGGTTCCACCTAAGTCTCTTTTGGACAGGGGCAATAGGTGCTGATTGTGGAAACAAGGGTAACTTGGCTAGGCCTGTAAGGGTCCTAGGACCATTAGCCTAGCAACTTGCTATGATCATATGATCCTAAGAAGGGTGAGCATAAGAAATGACAGGTTCTAGCTTTCATACTCAACAAGGAGAAATGGATTCAGGAAGTGAGTGCCCAAGGATGTGAAGCCTGGTATTACAGCGCATTTGTAGGGCACAATATGATCTCAGAGGTAGAATCATATGGTACTGATGGAGGACTATATTTCATCATAAAAGGAAGGCCAATGGATAGTCCTTCCAGGCTGCTGAGCCACTTATGATAATATGGTTGCTAGTTATATGGGTAGTGCAATTAACTGCCCACTGCCATCCACTAAAGCTGGAAGAGGTACCAGTTGCATGTCTAATGCAAGGCTTTAAGGAGGAAGCATCAGCACTGACAGATAGTTCATCCAAAATCATTGAATGCTGTGTGAAAGATGATGGAAAGGAAGGTATACAACAAGTGACATGTAAACAGGCATTGCAACAGTTGCTTCACCAAAGGAAGAGGAAGGGTCAGCCTGCAATGCAAAACATATTCTGTAGCACAGGCAGTATGGCCATGGATGGCAAGCTAAACTGGTAAGGGAACTTTGTTGTATGATACTGCAGCATAGACAGATAAGGACAACCTTGCAAGTTTACCTACTGAAGGTAACATACATAGCTTGGTGAGTAGTGCAACGTTTATTGTGCAGGAATTTCCTGACATATACTACTTTCTTATAATAGCAGCACATCATTTATAGACCTTTTGGCACAGTAGATTACAGCAGGTTTGATCTTATGGATTACTTTCCCATAACATGTAAGCCCCAGGCTGCCTATCACCATTTTTTAAAATCATGTCATTTGAAAGGACTGCATGCAATGCAGTCTGTTCTGTCTTTCTGAATAGAAGCTCTTGTGATGATCGACTGCCACCACTGCCATGAAATGTGGCAGCAAGAATTTTTCACTGACACCAATGTGACACACTGATGGCAAGATGCCACCCACAGCCATCAAATGTTTGACACAGATAGGGTTTGTATCCTATCACTGTCAACAAAGGGTGAATTAATAGCAAGAAAATGCACCCAGTTATGTTTCAATAACTAATCTAAAAGGTCTGTCTTGTCTCTAGGAGCATAAAGGGAATGTGCACTGCTGTCCCTGTTATGTGTCTCCAACCTCCACACCTAGACTGGACTGCAGACAGAACACTTAGATAGCTGAGTCTTTGGCCAAGCACCCCCAGACCCCTGTCTCACTGCTCTCTTTGTGAACCAAAGTATTCCAGTGCCTCTTTATCAATGGTAATTGCCTTTCACACAAACTATTATTTTTACACACACAAAAACATACACCATTCTCAGGAAAAAAAAAATAAGAGAATTCTTCAATTCCCCACAAATTTCTTCCTGCCTCAATAGTACAACCACCACTCAAAATTTCAGGCCAGAAACCTCCAATTGCTTACCTTCTCTTAAAGAAAGCCAAATAGGAAATTATAGCTAGTAATATATTTACTGGTGATAGGCCTAAGGGGTCTAATGGGAGATATATGCCACATAGTTTGTTAACACACAGTATGTGATTAGCCTTTTGTTCAGATAAATAACATCACAGAAATATAATATATAAACAAATGCCAGTCACAAGAGCTTAAAAGTTAATAAGTGAAGTTTGCTTACATAATAAAGGAAAACAGTTCAAATATAGATTAAAATGTATGCATGTTGAGACTTCCAAGATGGCTGCACACTGATCAACAACTTAATTTCAGCTCTTCCTATGTTAAAAAGAAATTGAGAAATGAGAGCTAGTAATTCTGCCAGTTTGAGTGAAATAAAGTTACTGGGTAGTATGAAAACCCGAAAGAGAATGAAATAGAAAATCTGAAAAGAAAACACTGACTGGGAAGAATCCTGCAGCTGTTTAGCAAAAAAGCAGTTCAAGTTCCAGCTTTAGTGCAAGAGATGATTTCCAGTAATTTAGAGGAAAATAAATCAAATGTACTCAGAGATGATTAAAATAAATGAAACACTGAAAGAGTATATCACATCAAATGAGAAAAGGCTGGGAAAAATTGAAAAAGCTTTAACTAGCTATTCAGATGAACTGATAAAACTGCAAAAAAAATCAGAGGCTGAAATGAAGAAAACGCTGTCTGAGTATGATACTTTTCAAAAAGAGGTATTTCAAAAAATGATTGAAGACAGTGCACTCAGAGAAAACCAGAGATGTTCTGCTGTACCAGAGAAACTGGAAGGAACAGACTGTATTAATTTTATGAATGTACAAATAAGCAACTGGACTAGATTTGCTAATGGAAAGGCCACATTGAGTGTATGCACCAAACCTGGCCATGAGAAAGCAGCCAAGACCTGTATTAGTAAAGATTCAATCATACCAACAGAAAGAGTTGATCCTGATAGAACTGCGGCAGAAAGACAACATATTAAAAACTGGGGACATTAGAGTGTTTGTGGAAAATGATTATTCACTGTACACCAGGCAGAAGAGAAGCAAATCTATTCCAGCAATAATGGAATGTTGTGAGTCAAGTGTGAGATTCAAGTTGCTATATCCAGCTGTCTTCAGAATATTTTTTTCCTGAAGGATAAAAGAAGTAGCACAGGCTAAGGAGGAACTACAAAAGTTTATCTAATGAAAAGTGAGCCATCAAACAGAAAGGGACTCTGCTTCTCATTATTCTGACAATAAATCTCATAGAGAGACTTTGCTAGTGAAACCTTTTCCAACACTTTAAAGGAAAATGCTCGAGAGACTGAAAAAAGCACAGGAGTTGACTAGAAGAATTGGGAGTACCTTTGACTTGAACCATAGTCTGGTGATAGAAGATGGAAATGAACAGGAAGAAGACCAGAAACTTTGTAATTAGTGAATAAAATTTGATTATAAAGCACCAAGGCCATATATGAATTATGGCTTTGCAAGAAAAAGGGTCTGAGAAAGATTGGATTTTTGTTGACTTTGTTAAACTTGTGAGTGAACTTTAAAGCATACAACCCACTTTATGTCATTAATGTTTAGAAGGACAGTAAAAAAGAAAAAATAACTGTAAGTAAAACACTTTGCATTCTTAATAGTATTTGTATAAAACATTCCATGATATAAACTGCATGTTATATAATAAAGCAAATTTGTGTATTCTGTAGTCAGGGGTATCTTAAATGTGTCATTGAGTTTGAGTCTTTTCAGTGATTTTTGTATGTGATAAAGATATTAAAGTAAACAAATACTTTTTTTTAATTTTAAGTAATATAGGCATTAAAATGTAAAAAGATAAGAAAGGCTGGACGTAAAAGCAAGTTTAAATTAATATGCCATAATCATGGGCTGTTGGGGTGGGGATAAAAATGCACTGATTACATTATTTGTAGAACTGAGATGTTTCCTTTTATTTTGCATAGTTGAGTATCTGGATTAATGCCCTTGGCTTGATATAAAACAAGTGTTTTCTGTAAGCAAGTAGGTTTGAAAAATAAGACAAAATGATGAATGCCCTGTGATGTACCAAGTTTCTTGCATATGCAATGATATTCACTTGTTTTTTTCTTTAACCAAATGTTCCGTGGGTTAAGAAGTCTGCAGCTGAAATCAATTGTACATTCTGTTCTTATGTGTTCATGGAAATGAGCTGTCTGCAGGTGCATACAAATAATATTGAGAGTTCTGAGCATTGGTTGCTTAGGGAAACTCAAAAGTTAAAGGTACAAGGGCAAGCAGTTCAGTAAAAAATAAAGTATGAAATTGTTGGAAGTGAATAAGAGATAGCAACTTCCTAAGCAGCCATAATACATCAATGCATTTAAAAGAACAGTATATAATTTTGTTTTTTAAAGGCAGCCAGTGCACTTTTGATTAAGGCTAAAAGTTAATGTTTTCTGACAGCATACAAGCTGTTTTTCATATATGGGAGGGGACTAGAGATAGGAAAAGAACAGACAGCAATCGATGTAAGTCAGAGCACAGGCTGTAACATGCACTTTAGCATGGGCAACCTTACTTTGAGATTAGGTAATGCCTGTGGGTGCAGCTGTCGATTTGGGGCAATTGTTCCTGTCAGTAGGATTAAACTTCATTTTATGAAGAAATACATAGTTTTATGTGTTTGTTCTAAGTTAATAAGTTAAGGGTGTGTTCTGAAAATGTATTTAGCTTTTTTATGAGAGATTTCATTAAAACAAAAAGTCTTGAAAAAGGATGGTGCAGTGGTGCAGTGGTAGTGTTGTCGCCTCACAGCAAGAGGTTCTCTGGTTCAATTCTCGGCTGGGGTGCTTTCTGTGTGGAGTCTGCATATCCTCCCTGTGCTCATGTGGGTTTCCTCTGGGTGTTCCAGTTTCCTCCCACATTACAAAGACATGTCTGGAGCATTTCTCCCCAGGCCGCCACTGAAAATTGGTGTCATTCCAAGTTGGACTTTCCTGGTAAACAAATGTAAAATGCAATAAATAAATAAATGTGACATACATTCAAATGGAGATGACAAGAAACAAATGTATAAAAGCTCAACCTGTGAAACATTAGTGCATGCATGTAACACAAAAGTTGGCCATACACATTAAAAAAAGCTGTCATGTATAATAGGAGGGAACAATAACTTCTTATCATAATGGCTCTGCTATCCATATTATTTCGAAAAGTAAATGGCCTTACAGGTATAGAAAAAAAAGGTAATAGTATTGAATTATATTAAGAAATGCAGAGTGCAAATACTGCAGGAGAGACATTAGGACAGAAATGAGCATGTGAATTTGATAAAGATAGGATTTCAGGGTGGATATTCAGCAGAACAGGGACAAAGGAAAATGGGGTAATTAAACTAATTGCTAGAGGAACTCCAAGAATGATAGAAGAGGTAAAACAGATAATAATGGTAGATTTGTGAATACTAAGGGGATACTGGCACAAAAGGAAGATTACACTGGCATGTATTAATATTCCACCAAAAATTGCTATTATGGAACTTAAGAAAAATTTGGGAGAACTAATCAGCTTTCATCAGGGAATAGTACTTATTTGTGGATCCTGGAACTTGATTTGCAACAGTGAAGATGTATTTGGGGGGCCTAGGAGGGGAAAATCTGACAAAAGAGGATAGATTTCTAAAGATATTTATGAAAATATTTGGTATAGAGGACATGAATTCAGTAATGGGAACTCAGAAATAATTTACATATTATTCTCCAAGGTCCAGTAGCTGGGCTAGACTAGATAGAAATTATATTTCACAGGAACGTGCATTTAATTGAGAATTTTGACATAAATCCAATAACTATTTGAGATGCACTGATAAAAACTAAGATAATAATGTAAAGTAATGAAGTAAAAATGAGACACTAGTACTTTTCCATCTTCCTGTTAAAAAGAGAGGAATTTAAGGAATGGCTAGTGGAAATTGTTCAAGTGTTATTAGGGAAGATAAAAATTTCTTCAGAAGTTATAACTAGTGTATAGGATAAATGAAAATTAAGTTTAAAAATAGGATAGAAATAAAGCAAAAAAGAGATATGATTAAGAAGTAAAAAAATTATTTAGAGAGACTAACAAAATTTGAAGTATTGCAGAATTAGGGATATCTCACAATAGAGGAACAAATGCAGACTTCTAAAGAGAAAGTAAGGGAGTATCTGGATAGTAAGCATGATTTTAGAAAAATTAGGCAACAGTTTTTTTTTTTTTTTTGCTATCTCCAGAGCACAAAAGCTTCTAGCACAAGAACTTAGACAACAGAAAATAGTAAAGGTTGCCACCAAACGTAATGAGCCTGTAACAAGAAAAATAACCAGAAATCGTGTAGATGTATTAGAGATATTTTGGAAATTTTATAAAAATTTGTATAAAGCAGAGAAATGAGAAAGTCAAGAAAGAGCACAAATGGAAATAGTCATGGAAGTCTTAAGTATTTCATTATTAAAGGTAGACGAGGCTGAACAACTACCAGTTAAGACAGGAGGAGATAAGATTAAAAACAGTGATATATAATCAATCTGCAGTAAAGTCTCTAGGAACAGATGGTATTCCTGTGGAAATTTGGAAGTTAGGAGGAAAGAAAGTGATAAAGATCTGAAAGTTTTTTAATATTATTTTAAAAGGAGGGACATCTTGGAAGAAAGCTAATGTGGCTGTAATACCTAAAGACAGTTAAGACCCATCAGACCCAGCTTCATATAGACCCATTTCAATTTTAAGCCATGATTACAAACTGTTTATGTCTATACTAGTTAGTAGAATGACAAAGGTGATGCCAAAATTGATAGATATGGATCAATGTGGTTTTGTGGAGGAGAGGCAAACATTTGACAACATTAACAGAATATTAATGATCCAGAAGGAAGCAAAATATAAGAAAATACCACTGCTGTTGGTGGATCTTGATGCAGAGAAAACATTTGATGGAGTAAGTTGGTATTTTATGAGTAAGACAATGAAAGCATTTGCATTCCCTGATACAATAACATATGGCAAAAATCAAGAAAGGTAATTCCCATAAAGATAAGAACTCTCTCATCAAACTAAATAGGCAACTAAGAGGGATAATTACGTCAAAGTCAACTTTGAGGTGAAGATAGCCTCCCAGGTGAAAGATAATCATAAAGCCTTCTTCAGCTATGTCAGAAACATCAAGGGCAGCACACAGCAATATGCTAAACTGGTGGTTAATGGTGCCACATTCACCAAGCCTGGCAATATAGTGAATCTGTTAGCAGACAAATTCAGTTCCAACTTTACCAGCCTTCCCCCAAAAATAACCTCAAACTTAACTGCTCTAACTATAACTAGGGAGCATGTACTGGTTGTGCTTGCTAAAGCCAAGAAGATGGCTTCAATGGGCCTCAATAACATCCCAAGATGCCTCCCGAATAGTCTAAGATATGACTTATTAGGATAAGTCATTATTTTAGTATAGTCTTAAAACAGGCTTTGTGCCACATGAATGGAGCTCTGCAAAGGTACTCCCCCCCCCCTTCACAAGGGAAGACCTTCATCAAATCTTGGAAACTACAGATCCATTAGTCTGACTAGTCTTATTTGCAAAGCCATGGAAAGAAATATGGAAATTATTAACAAGGGCATAGGACACATCCAGACACTGGATCCAACCCAGTTTGGCTTTATCAAAGAAAGGTCATGCTTACTGAATCTGGTGGACTTCTTTAAAAAGGTCACTAAGGCAATGGATGAGGAGGAAACTGAGCATACTGCCTACCTAGAACTGGTAAAGCATTTGATGCAATACCCCAATTGGGCATTGTCAACAAACTTAAGGAAATAGGTATAAACCCCTTTATAACATGCTGGATAGCTAGCTGGAACAGCTACGAGAGCTCTAAGTTCAAAACTGCTGTTTGACTGAATCGATTTTGGGATTTTTTCATACCCACCCACCCAATTCTTGTTCTGCATTTAAACTTTGCACCTTTTATTTGCCCACTCCTACTGTAAATTAAAGTTTGCATACCCCTCACAGTGCTATTTCTGGTAGACACTGATAGCTCAAACTATAAGGCACTCCCATTAGACTTCTAAAGCTTGAGTTAGCTTCTGTTTCATATAATCCCATTTCAACTAGTGCACACTTCGATATTCAGAGTGTTAATCTGAATTGTGTATTGTTCTATTCTGCATATTTCCTTGTTTTAACCAAAAGTAAACTGTTTCCATTTTTAACTTGGTCTGGGCATTAGTCTTATAGCATCCCTCACAGTAGTGGGAGAAATGTGGGTTGCAGCAGGATCTGAACATCATTTATTTCATCTCTACTACTTTTTACTGTTTGTATTTCACTTGGCTTGGGGTCTTAGTCTTGCAGCATAACTCACAATAGTGAGAGAATTGTGAATTGGTGTAGAATTTGAGCCTTGTTTATTACATTTCTACTGTATATTTTGCTTGCATTTGACTTGGATTGGGACCATAGACTTGTAGTATCACTCACAATAGTGAGAACATTGTGAATTGCTGCAGGCTCAGAGCCTCATTTATTACATTTCTACTGCATTTTTTCATTTTTCATTTTCTTAGTCTGGGAACCTTAGTCTTGTAGTATCACTCACAAAAATGGGAGAATTGTGATCTGAACCTTGTATACACTTATTCTGTATGTTTACTGTTTATTGATTGGATTCCTCTCTAACTCATCTGCTGTAACCTGTGCTGAGCTGTGCAGCAGTGGTTTGCAGTGCCATGTATAGAAGCTGGCACCTAGAGTTGTAATTGTCCATATAAAACTTCCCCTGCTATTTATTTTCTCAAGTATCTATTTGGGTATTTTGTCATAGAACACCTTAAGAGGGATGATAGGGGTAGAACTGTGGAAGAACATTTACTTGTGAGGGAAATGAAATGGCAGCTCAAGCTAAATTCCCTAGTGGAGCCAGGTCTTAATGACACTTGCCCCATTTCACCTATTTTATTTCTAAAAAGTTTAGAATGTTAATGTGATTGTATTTGAACCTTTAGTATTTTTATTTAAATAGTTTTGATTTTGGAATGGATTGTTCACAGTTTTTATTAATATTTGTTTAATTGATGAGCTTAGAGTCATGTGAAGGTTTTAATTGCTATTTATACTGATTGAATGGGCTGGTTCATTGTTCTGATGATGTCCTAACAGATGAAAGTGCTAAACCTTTTGTTTCTGTTGCTGTGTTCCATTAAACAGTTTTCACTGTTTTTTTGGCTTTTGGTTTGGTTACCAGTCTGTGAGGTGAGAAGTAACAAAAGAAAGTAACTCCTGTCCAAAAAATAAGAAGGGCTATGCCAAAAAGGCAAAGAAAAAAAAAACCCTCATCAGTCTCAACAAGCAAGACAGGTGACTAATCAAAGTCAACTCTAAGACATAAATAGCCCCTCAGGCTAAGGGTAACCATAAGGCATTTTCAGTTATGTACACAACATTAAAGTGAACACCCAACAGTATGCTGAACTAATAGTAAATGGAGCTTCCTATACTGAACTGGGGATATAGCAAATTTGCTGGCCAATAAATTTAGCTCCAGTTTCATCCCCCATCACTCCCAGGTCCCCCAGGAAATACCCTATACCATTTATCCCCCAAGTATCAGTAAAGAGCAGGTCCTCACTGCACTTTCCAGAGCTAAAACACTTCATCAGTGAGTCCTGATAATATCCAAGGATGCTTCCTAAATAACTTGTAACATGACCTGTCAGGGCCACTAGGATTTGTATTCAGCCACAAATTCCAGACAGGTTTCCTCCCTAGGGAATGAAGAACTGCATTGGTCATCCTTCTACACAAAGATGTACCATCAATAAACACAGGGAACTACTGACCCATACGTTTGACTAGTCTTATATGCAAGGCCATGGAAAGAATTATTGTTAACCTGATAAACAAAGACATAGGAAATCTTCAAACACTGGACCCATCCCAGTTTGGTTTCACCAAGGGCAGGTCATGCCTATTAAACGTGGAGGACTTCTTAGAGATGGTTGCTAGAGCCAAGAACAAGGACAAAATGGTACATACTGCCTACCTTGACCTGGAAAAGGCATTTGATACAATACCTCACACAGGTATTATAGATAAACTCACAAATTTAGGTATAAATCCCTGTGTCACCCAATGGATAGCAAAGTGGCTCAAAGGACACATGAAGTTAAGGTGGGGGAATCTATCTCCACCAAGAGGCATGTTACTAGTGGTGTCCCACAAGCTCAGTACTGGGCCTTCTCCTGATTGGAATATACTTCCCAGACATCAAGGCAAATGTAGAAAGCCTTTGGATGTCCAAATCTGCTGATGACTGCAAGCTAGGTGAATCACTGAATCCCCCAGCGATGTAGATTTCCTCCAGTAGGGTCTGACACAAGCAAATAAAAGGTACCAGTACCATTGCCTAACACTCAGCACATAAAATTGCATAATTATACCCTTTGGGAAGATGACCACCCCTGCAAATTAATACATTGATAACATGCTCCTAAGAGTAGATCCAGTGATAAGGGACTTGGAAACTCAGGTTGAAAGTAACTTGAACTTTGATCACCACGTATTTAGGGTAATGAGAAAATCCTTCTACGTGTCACAACTTATAAGTAAGAGCATGGCATCCAGATTTAAGGAGATCCTAGTCCCACTGTACTCAGCCCTCATTAGACCAATAATCAGCTACAATGCATCTTTCAGCATGTACCTGACCAAGCATTCACAACAGCAATATTGGCCAGAGAGGTTCCTCACTAAAAGAATACAGTGTGTAAATAATATGCCCTATGCAGACCCAAAACAGCATAAGAATTACCCAGTCCAAGGATCTAAATCTCATCTGTGACATAAACAAAACATATTGGAGGGATGGGTATGTGTCTCAGACATTACCCCTTTTCTGGGACAGACTCCCCATTCATGTGAAACAGAGCTCTTCCCTAAGCCTATTCAAACATAATTTAGACCAATGAATGGGAAATCACAAATTCACTCCTGGCTTGTTGTCCTTATGGACAGGGGCAGTTTGTAGATGCCCTAAAGCACAGGCATATACCAAAGCCATTTTACCCATGGGCATTGCTAAATGGGAAAATTAGGTCAGGTTAAAAAAGCTCTAGGGACATTAGCCTAGTAACCTAACAGTCACCAGTGTAGTCAGTAGTCCACCAGGGCTCTCTGCTAGGCCACCTACTCTTTGGCATCTATATCTCAGCTGTCAAAGACAGTGTCAAAGGCCTCTAACTAACCAAGTTCATAGATGATTGCAAAGTGGGAGCAGTCATGGAATCTACCCAAGATATGAACATTTCTTCAGGAAGGTCTAACACAGACAAACACTTGGTACTAAAATAACAGATTAAAACTCATTGCCAAGAAATGCATTATAGTGGGTTTTGGGAAGACGCCCACCACAGGTAACTATGTCATCAATAATACACTCCTAAAAGTTGATTCATTAGTCAGGGATCTTGGAACTCATGCAGATAGTAAACTAGCCTTCGACCAACACGTGTTTGAGTTAGTAAGAAAATCCTTCTATGCTGCTCAACTTATAAGCAAGAGCATGGAATCTAGGTCCAGACAGGTCATCAAACCAGTGTACTCGATCTTCATAAGACCCATCATAGAGTATAATGCCCCCCTTCAGTATGTACCTGACCAGACACACTCAGCAACTGGAATGTCCACAAAAGTTCTTTACATAAAGAATACAGGGAGTAAGCACATTGTCCTAGACGGATCTCCTCAAAGCCCTGTCTCTTTACTTGGTATCATACAGACTTCTGAGACATGATGTTTGGCTGGCATGCAAGGCATCTATGCACCCTGTTTTAATGAACCTTTTGCACACCCACAAAACAAACAGCACCAGAACTACTTAATTAAAAGACCTAAATTTTGATAGTAACATAAGTAGGATATGTTGTAGAGACAGACATATTTCTTAGTGAATTTCCACTCTCTGGAAAAGGATTCCCTTCCATTTGAAGCAGAATTCCTCCCTATTCCTTTTTACTCAAAACTTAGATCAATGGATGTGGATGTGTAATTGGAAATTCACCTTGGCCTGGTGCCTGTGCCTGTGATGGACAGGGGCAGTAAGTAAATCACCCCCTATATCAATCAGAGAAGGTTAGAAAAGATTGGGAAAAAGAGATATGCAATTTACAAGGAAACAACGGGAAGACATATGTATGGTTCCCAAGTATGCAACAAAGTCTAGAAGGGTTAGGATTTTAGCTTGGAAGTGTTTGCATAGCTATTTTATAGCCCAAGTAGACTACAAAGAATTTTTCCTCAGATTGATGGTAAGTGTTGGAGGTGTGATGGGGAAGAAAGAGATTACTGGGAACATATGTTCTGGGAGCGTAATGAGTTGGCAGACTTTAAAAGTTCCCTACAAAGTACTCTGTCAGAAATATTGGGTGAACAAATGGGTGCAACTAATGAAATGATTCTTTTGAGCTGGGATACAGGATCTGAATTGCCTAGACACAGTAAGGCCTTTTTAAGTTCAGTTCTGTTTGCTGCCAAAAAAGTATTGAATATCAGTGTTGAAACCAACTGTATTTGAAGTATTGAATATTGCAACAGATATAAAAGTGAGATATTTTGAAAAGGAATGAGCAATTTGCATAGGAATGCATGGAAATTGAGGGAACAATACATGCAGAATAATGTTCAGGAGGAGGAGGAATGAGGTTTAAGGGAAGACAAGAATTGACCAATTTATGTACCGTTGAACTGATGATAGTTACAAAAAGAACATATGTGATGTATAATATATGCAACTGGAATCATGTTTATATGGTTTTGTTTTATTTTATATTATAGTATGTTTACTTATGTATTATGTGGCAATTTAATAAAGGTGTTAAAAATATATGTGTAAGTTGGCTAAGACAGAGAAATAAAATAAAAGGCAATAAAATTGACAAGATGCATACTGAAAATCTTAAGCTCTGGATATGTAAGCTCCCTGGCTAGAGTTTACTTCAGAAGTACTAGACCTAGCTATTAATAGTATTCACAGATGGTTTCACCAGAAACGAGAAAGCAACATCAAGCATCTCTTACAATGTATGGTACAGATAGATAAGTACAGCATATTTTCCCATCCCCCACTGTCCCTCACATGATACCGCCTTCCTTACATTCTAGGATAACAAGTTGTAAAACCAATGTTTATTTGTTATAGTAACCATAGACTTGCCAGTGCACATACCATTTTTCTGCATGCATCCTAATATCATTGAATTATATTTTATTTGTCCATGTCTGCCAACCTACATCTCTTTTAATCTGTTTTTTTTTTTTTGCATTTTCATTATTATTTAAATAAAGTTCACTTATTGACCTTTAAGTTCTTGTTGCTGGCATTTATTTATTATATTTATAGACTGGTATTTATCTGAGAAGAATCTAATCATTATTTACACTGTGTTAAAAAGCTGTGTGGCCCACATCTCCAACTAGACAGCTTAGGCCTACTACCAATGAAAATCTTAATGTGTATCATTTCCTGTTTGGCTTAATTTTAAGAGCAGCCAAGTAATGTGAGCTGTCTGAAGTCAGTAATTTGTGTGTATGATTTCCTGTTTGGCTTAATTTTAAAAGCAGCCAAGTAATGTGAGCTGTCTGAAGTCAGTAATTTGTGTGAATGTGTGTGTGTGTGTGTATGAAAATAATAATTTGTTTAAAGAATAGTTACTGTGGATAAAGGGGCACTGGAAGGCAAAGGTTCACAGAGGGAGCGGTGAGACAGTACAGGGGTCTGGGAGTGGTTGGCTAAAGACTCATCTCTGTAAGTGATCAATGTGTAGACTGATCTGGGTGCGAAGGTTGGAAGCTGATTTGCTGGGTTGCAGTGCATATTCCTATTATACTTTGGGGGCCAGGTTGTGCTTTGTGAATTAGCTATTAAAACTTACGTGTGTGCATTTTCTAGCTATTACATCACCCTTGATTGGTAGTGATGAGAGTCAAACCTTATTGCTGTTAGCCATTTTGATATTACAATTGGTAGCATCATACCATCAGTGTGCCACTTTGTGGCAGTGGTGTAGTCGTATTGTCTAAGGGAGAACCTAAGCCATCTTAACAGGTTACACAGGACAAGTGGGAAGAGATCTGCTACATTTCAAAGTTTTGGGTTTAAATGTTTCTTTTGTAACCCAATGGGGTACGCATGACTTCATGGAGAAGGCAGTAGTGGGGGAGACCAAGCTGGAGCCTGCATCTCCATTTGGAGCTGATAATCTGGCTACTTTAGAGGAGAACCTCGTTAGTAGCAGTGACCCAGATTCTGAGCCACAGCAGGGGAACGGTATGGGTTTCCTTTGGAAGGTGATACTTCTAAAGGAGAGGTAAGTGATAGTGGTCAGCCAGAACTTGAGGCATCACTGGGAATCAGTACCAGACTTCCTTTTTTAATTTCTCCAAATCTTTTGGTTTCTAATAGCATGACAGGAATGGACCCCATTCCTAAGTCAAAGTATGATTAAAGTTCATTAAATTAGTATTGTTTCAATCTTTGATGTCAGCCAGAAGTGCTCTTCGCAGCACCCACAATGTGCCCAGTAATGACTCCTTCTGCAATTTGTATGGGTTTTCTTGTATTGGTAACATATCTAAATACGATTGTAGATTCTTTTTTATAAGACCCGTTGCTCCTACTACTATTGGAACTATCTGGGTATCTTTCTTCCACTTTGCTCTTGTTTCTGCCTGCAAATCCTGATATTTTATGACTTTGTGTCTCTCTGTATGCAAGGCAATGTAGCGACTGGGTATAGCTATTTAATGACCAATGCTACTTTTGTCTTCTTTTCATAGACCACTATATCTGGTTTTCTAGCATCTATCTTTTGAACTGTTGGTAATGGGTAATCCCATGTGACGTAGACCATCATTTTCTGTGATGCTTTGTGGCTCATGTTTCCAAAGTTTTTCAGCCACTTGAATACCATGTTTGCACAATCCCCAGTACAACAGTCTTACCACATTATTATGCCTTTCAGTAAACAGTCCTTCTGCCATTAGTAATTCACAACCAGCAATGAGGTGTACAATTTCCAGTTCTGTTTTACAAAACCTACATTTGTCTGTTTCTCCCACATATTCAGTGGACTTTGTAAACCAACTTGCATGTAGCCCACTTTCTTGTGCTGCAATATTAACCTTTCATCTCTTGGTTTGAATTTGCCTCTCCTTAACTATTCCTGCACTCAGTCCTGATCAACATGAGGTTCTTCCAGAAGTTTTCTATACCTGCAATTATATTTATGCATTTTCCACATTTATTGCCTTCTCATCTGGTCCATCACCTTATATTCTTTCTTTTGTTTTTTGGCACATTCAGTTGCTGCCTGAATTTTATCTTCTTCTGGTTTGATATCCATTCTAGCTTGACACAGATATGCTTCTGCTAGAGTAAGCAGAGAAGTCATCCTAGATTTATTCTCCTCTTGTTTCAAAGCTTTGACTACATTTGGTTCTTGTGAGGTCAGCAGATATGTGTGCAGTCCCACAATTGCAGATCTATACATGTAATCAATTTCAAGGAGGCCCAGACCTCCTTCAGAATGGGGAATATATAATCTTGGTATGCACTGATTTTTATAAATCATTTGGTGAGCAAGAAGCATCCTTCTTGTTTTCCTGTCTAATCTATCCAACACATTTTGGGGCCAGTCAATCACTCCAAAACTGTAAGTTAGGACAGGAAGAGCAAATTGCTTTATAGCCTGAATTTTGTTCATAGATATCAATGCTGTTTTTAGGATTAATTTGTCTTCTAAAGTATTCCTTACTAAATTTTATTCGTATTTGTTCATGTTTTATTGTTAGTCCTTCATCATTTCCCAAAATGTTATGCACTCCCTCTTGCACAGGCTCTTTTATATCACATTCTTGTCCCAAACTGATGTTTTCTTGGTGCTGCAGTTTTCCTGCTTTAAAGGTTGCTTTTGCACATTTATCAAGACCAAATGACATTCTTATATCATCTGAAAAAGTTTTAACAACTTGCAGTTGTGCATTCAGTTCCTCATCTGATGAGCTATACAGTTTTAAATCATTGACAAAGAGAAGATGAGAAGTCTTTACACTTTGATGTTTTCGAGGAGCCAAATTATAGCCATACTGTTAAGTAGACAGCTTAATGAGTTAAGCGCAAGACAGAATAGCAACAGTGACAAACAGTCGCCCTGGAATATCCTCCTTTGAATTCTTATCCCTGGGATAATAATTTGTCTTTATTATGGCTAAATTGCAAAGTTGTCTGCCACTGTTTCATGGTCACTGTAATGTAATCGATCAGTGTAGGGTGTATCTTACACATCAAATGCTTTTTAGTAGTCAATCCATGCCATACTTAGATTCCACCCCTTTTTACAGTTATCCACTATGACTTTATTTAACAACAAATGATCCTTTGTTCCATATGACTTCCTTTTATTGCCCTTTTGTTCTATTGCCATAATGAGTTTTCTTCTAAATGACAATAAACTCTGTCAGCATCAATTCCAGTGTATAGTCTATACGTCGTCGGAAGGCAATTTATTGGTCTATAATTTTTAGGGTATCTTGCAGGGTCACTCTTAAGTAGAAGAATTGTTTTTCCTGTTGCTAGCCAGGTTGGTGTCTGTTCTGGGTGCACATATAAATCGTTCTTACTCATGGCTAAATCTTCATGTAAAGATGTTAATACTTTTAACCAGAAGTTAAGCACTGCATCTGGGCCTGGGAATTTCCAGTTAGAGGCTTTGCTTAACTTTGTTTCAATCTCTCTGGCTGTTACTTCATCCCATTTCATACCCTGTACTTTTAAACTTCTTATTCTTTCTTTTACTTCCTCTATCCATTTAGCATCTTTGTTATGTTCCACAGCATCTTCATAAACACTTCTCCAAAATATATCTATTTCTTCTTTTTAGGGGGTCTTTCAATTCCTTTTACCTTGTTTCCCAATTCTCTATAAAACTTTTTAGGTCATCAATATATTGCTTATTTTGTACTTTTCCTTTATATTTATCTGCGTATCTTCTAAGTTTTTCTGCCTGTGCTGAGATTTTTAGTTCGTTATTTGTGATAGTGCATGATAGATCCTGATCTGTTCTAATACCGTACATTGCTTTTATAACATCTATCTTTCTAAGTATATTTGTTGATCTGTTCCCTCTTCTATACTCTTCTAATAGTGACACTTCTTGTCTTAATTGCTTTATAGTTTTCTCTATTCGATACTTCCATGATGGTATTTGATTTCTCCCCTTCCTTTCCCTAACTACCCTGTGTTCTTGTGGTAGAACTTTATCAGTTATTAATTTAGCTGCACAGTAATATATCCTGTTTACTTCTATTATATTGCATGGATGTCTATGGACAGTCCTAATCACTTGTTCATTTGTTTTAGCAAACTTCTAACTTTTTAGATTTTATTGACTTTCTGTAGTCAATTTCTTTCATTGATGTTAATATGTCTATCCATCTCTATTAAATCAAGCACTCTTCTCTTAGCTCATTTTCTTCTAAACTGAGGGCACATGTTTTGTTTTCCATTTCTTGCGGGCATTCTACAGAAAGTTTTATAACATCTTCTTGTGGCACATTCTCTTCAATTTCATCCTGTGCCATCCATTGCACTGTCATATGGGAACTCACTGACCTATCACTCAACAGTGACTGTGTCAGAGTTTCCACAGTTCCTTGCCTGCTGTCCAGCTTTAAGTGAACATTTATACTGGCTTCCTGTGGAAGGCTCCAAAATATCTTCATATGGCACCTGACCAATTGCTTCCTGTTCCACTGGTTTCCCATGAATTTGGCTGTCCATTGCTCTATCCTGTTGTGGTGCTTTCTGAATTATTTTATTTATTTATTTAACATTTGTTTACTGGGAAAGTCCAACTTGGAACAAAGCCATTGTAGGAGTGTTTCCATATTTTAAGGATTCTACACTGTAATTTTTTACAGTCCTGGCACCAGTGCGGCTACCAGGATTGGACACTATTTTATCCTGGATCTTATATACCCTGCTATCTTTTTTAATTTTTGACCTACTTCTGTCCGTGATATATGCCATATAAATACAGTATATATATCAGTATCATCTTGGTGAGATTTTGTGAAACACAGGGTCCACCTTGTGGAGGTACTCAGCAAGACTTGAGGATGAATTAAATTTCAGCAACTCCTTTGGAAGGGAGTTGGGGATGGTAAACAAGGAGGAGCTGAGACATGTTTAACGTTCAGACTCTATTTTACAGGACTTGAGAGACATAGATAAGGAGTCTGAAGATACTCAAAGGTAGAGGAAGTCCATATAGGCAACAAAGGATTGCTGTACAGGGGAATAGAATCCTGAAGTATAGCTACATGGAACAGTAATGCAGCGGTTTGTTGTATCCAGGACCTAACAACTGTTACGTCTGGCTATACCTCATAATATTCCTTTTTCTGTCCATTTGTGGATTTAGTTTACTAAAAGATGGCTTATGCAGAATTTTGGCTGGCCTGTGATTGCAGTGCCAGAAGACTGACAAGGACGGACACAAAGCTAAGGCTGCTTTGATGCCTTTGCTTATTACTGAGGGACCATTTTAGAGGATAGCTATGGCTATTATGGAACCACTAAATACTCCACATTCTATGGGTAAGAAATATATCCCAGTACTGATGGATTATGCTACTAAGGTAAAAGAGCCCCCTGGGCTGAATGAACAAGTATCTATTGGCAGTGTATTAAAATTGAAAGCAAGTTTCATGTTATGAGGAATCATATACATCTTTATGAATAAAAGTGATGACTGATTTGTTTCTTTGTAAATAGAATGTGTTGTAAAAATGTTCATTTGTGATTTTAATAGTATCTTTTGTATTATTTTTTGGCCTTGGTTGGATTTTATGTACGTGATTTTATATTCAGTTGTACTTGCACTTTACAGGGTTAACTGGCTTTAACTGATGTTTAATGAAATGTACAAAAGACAGATTTTGTATTGATTTTAGTATCCTGAAGAAGTCCACAATACCAGGACGAAAGCACTTAGCTTTTAATAAATATTGGAGTTTGTTGTGGGTCCCTTCTGTCTCCTTCGTTCTTTTTTTCAAGGTAAAAAATTCAGCGACTCTGTCATTCACTGAAGCAGAGATGGTAGCAAGTACTTTACTAGACAATTTCAGCAGGGTAGGTTTGCCTGTGGAAATACTGGTGAATAGAGATGCTAACTTTAAGTCATACTTGCTGGGATGTTTGTGGAAGTGCTGTGGGTTAAAGCACCTGAAGACTATCCCTGCCACTTACAGAAAAATAGTCTGTTGGAGACGTTTAACTGTATACTGAAGGCCATGCTGAGGGCATTTGCAGACCAGTTCAAGAGGGAATGGGATAAGTATCTCCACCATCTTCTCTTTACATTCAGGGAAGTTCTCCAGGAATCCAAAAGTGTTTCTTCCTTGAGATACTTTATAGTCACATGTTAGGGGGGCCCCTAGATTTAATTCATGATGAGTGGGAAAGTGAGTGTGATTGTCACATACAATTCCTTGTATGGTATGTCCTAAACCTCAGAACTATGCTTATATAGCTCATTTGGATGGCCCAGAAATACCTAGTTCAGGCAAAGAATTAGCAAAAGGTCTGGTTTGACAAGGTGTTCACAGCCAAAGAGTATTCTGTATGGGCAATAGGCAATGATACTTATTCCTGTGAGAAACAACAAGCTGTAGGCAGCCTGGGAAGGGCCCTTTCATACTGAGAAAAAAGGTGAGTGATGTCGGCTACATGATAGAGTTGCCAGGCAGGAGACCAAAGCACAAACTCTTCCATGTTAATATGATAAAGCTCTATCATGACAGAGAGATCCTTGTACTTAGTAAATGCAGTAAGCTGCAGAAGAAGCCAGATAGGGCTCTGAAGGTAAACATTTTCTGTGATGTTCGGTCTGACACCTCAGTGGATGGGGTGGTCCTCATCCCACAACTTACCCCTAACCAGGTTCGGAAAATTTGAGCAGTATAACAAAAATTTGGGGATATGTTTACTGGTAAGCCAGGGTATACATAACTTTCCTGTCACTGGAGGAAAACAAGTAGTAAGTTAGTTAATACATGTCACAGTCTCCTTCCTTCACTTTGAAACCACCTTGCTGTCTTAATGATATACACGCCATTAAATCAGTTAGATAGTTTCTGATCTTTCATCTTTTATTTGTTACATTAACAAGAGAAGACAGAAAGTCTGGAAATCCAGCTCACTTTAAAAGACATCCACTCATCATCAACCCCCTTTTTCCCATGTTCTGCATGGGGTTGTGTAACATCAGCGGTCACCATCTCTTTTGAATCAATGCTACTATCCTACCTTCTTGAACAGTCATTCATGATTGTTGCAGGTCTCCTCTTACAGAATCCTTCCATCTCTTTGCTAGACACTTTCATTTCCTCTTGCCTTCTTCTTGTTCGTCCCAAATCTTATTCACTAGATTGTCTTCTGCTTTCCTGCACATTTGCTCAAACTGCTTTCCTGCACATTTGCTCAAACCATCATAATCTGTTCTCTATGACCTTCTCTGCAATTGGAGTTACTTTGGGTTTCTGCTCTGATGTTCTAATTTCTTCATCTCTCCCACTGTGTGCATCCTACCACCCATCCCAGGCAGTTCATCTCCATCCCCTCTAGCTTCCTCAACTGCTCTGCCTTCATTGCCTATGTTTTTGTACCATGCAGTAATACTGGCAGTACCACTGTTTTGTAAACCTTACTTTTCATCTTCTTTGGAATACTTCTGTCATACACTACCCCTGACACTCTGTGTCAGTTGGCCACAGCCCCATCATATTCTAGCTTTGACCTCCTCATTTAGACTTTCCTTCTCCTCAACCACCCCTCTCAGATACTTGAAGCTGTTAACTTGTTCCACTATTTTCCCTTCTATCTGAACTTTTGGCATGTCCTAACATAACACTGTTGCAGTATTCCTTATATAAGGGATTGCCTGCCAAGGATACTCCAACATCCAGCCAGTAAGCCAAAATCTTTAGTCTTTACAGACACACTGCATCATACATGCATTCCCGGTACAAGGCATAGGGCATTAAGGTGATTACGGATCTACACACTCAGAACCTCTTTGCCATCAGTCTGAACATCCTTTTGCTGTGCTGGTTACCAAGCCATATTTTAGATAAGTGCCCCATTGGGGTTTCTCCTTATCTTTCTTTTTTTAGTTAGTGCTGGTTGGGTTCATATCATCCAGAAAGGGAAAATGTCAGTGTGGGAGGCAGATTCCCAATAAAGATGATCACGACCAGTGTCTCTTCTGTTTGGGTGCTTCCCACAACCATATGCAGTGTTCTATCTGCCAAGCTTTTGTCCCCAAGACCCTACATACTTGTCTCTCCTCCTTATCTATTTACCTTGAAAACCAACATCTTAAGCTGTTGGCTCAAGGTGCTATGGCAGAGTCTTCCCACCCTGAGGATCAGCCAAGAAAAAGGCCAAAAAACTTAGGTCTGATAATGCTGTTGTCCAGCCTCCCCTGGACATCTCTCTTGAGGCTAGTGAACGCCAAGAGGATCATCCAGTGGTTGCTTCAGATTCCTCTGTTGTGACCCTGTTGGAGGCTGCCATGGATCTGACTTCTCGCACATCCACTGAGGTTTTACAAACAGCTGCTCCAGATGTTGAGGGGGAACATCAGCTGATTATATCCAGGGGACCAAGAGGGATTCTACAAATCTTAGAGAGGGAGGAGATCCCTACTATGCTCACTGAGTGTTGCCAAGGGTCTGACCCTCCAAGGGTGTTTCATGCAGATGTCCCACAGAAAAAAACAAACAGAAAACCAAGCATATTGCTGCTGTAGTTAAGGATCCCCCAAAGTGAATGGGAGGGTTTTACTCAGGCATTGTTTAAAGCTTTAATGGCTTTAAAGCCTCTTCAATGGGTGTCTGTGCCTGCCTCTCTCTGGTCTTCCACTCCACTTAAAAGACCCAGGGAATTGGACTCCTCAGATGAAGATCAGGATTCAGAGGAAGGGTTCCTGGTTTACTCTTCTCAAACCCCTTCTCCCTTGGACCACAGTCCAAATCTCCATTGGGGATACTGTTACTCGTATAATGAAATTCTTTAAGTGGGATTGCATGAAATGTCTCTAATATCCAGAAAAGGTATTATGAGCTCCTTCAGAAGGAGTTTCCTAAGCCTCCTGCTGCTCACCCCAGTTCTGGCTGCTCTCCTAGATATCTTTTCAGCAGCTTCTGCAGCCCCTGATTGTCAATCCCCTGCTCATAAGAAACACAATAGATTTTACAAGGTGCCTGATGAATGTAAATTTCTTTATAAATGCTTGTGATGATGTGAGGTATTGCCAGCTATGCAAGGAGCATTAAGGTAGTGGATGTGTTACATATGCCAGCATAATTAGCTGGAGTTTTGTAAAGAATTATATATCGTATACACCTGTAGGTCAGGCTGTTTTGTAACTTTAAATGAATAAACTGTAATAGAAGATACTGAAAGAGAAGAGGTTAATGTCAATCTAGCTAAATTTGAAAAATAGTCTGAAATTAAATTATCTGGTTTAGGCCATAAAGATTGTTTCTTACAGTTCTGATTGCAGCCAGAGATGAAATGTCTATGAAAACTAGGACTAGGAATCCACTGTGTTGTTGTTAGAGGTGAATTAATTGCTATCCTGGAAGAGTGGAAGTTTTGAAATGTTTTTATAGCTTCCAGATGCTCTAACCATTTCCGCAAAGCTCTATCTGTATGTATGGTAACACATATGTGTGAAAATTTGGTTCAGTTTCTAGCAAAGGGGGTAGTGTGGGACCCAGAGTCAGATGACCAGATGTATGTCATTCTGTAATCCAGCACTGAAATTATGTTTTAATACTAGATGAGACAGATGTCTCAGGGCAGTCTGTTTTTGGAACCTGACAAAGAAGGAAGATCACTCACCGACTTCATCTTGCCTTGCTTTAGCAAGTAACCAGGGAATAGTAATTCTTTAGCTCAGTCAGGAAAATATTGTGAAATTAGTAAAGTACTATTTTCTGTATCTTTGTGAATCTATCCAGCTGTGTTGTTTTTAATATTTCCTGTGATTGAAACTCTGATATTTATTGTAAATAGATATTTAGTATTTCATGTTCTTTTATTATTTACTATTAAATATATTTAAAATTTTCATTGTGACTGGTCTTTTAGAGAACATTTCAACCTTTGAGAATACTTATATACATTTGATGACACTGGCTGCTCCTGAAAGCCTTGCTACATGGTCAAACACTATCATTTGTATTAGTATCAATTCTACTCAGTATAATTGGGTACCCTTGTAACAGCCTTAGAGTAGCTGGCTTTGGAGTCTTCTAGTGGCAGTACCTCCCTTATAGTCTGGGTAGAAGGGGGAATAGCTGTGAGTGTGTGTGTGTGTGTGTGTGTGTGTGTGTGTGTGTGTGTGTGTGTGTGTGTGTGTGTGTGTATGTGTGTGAAAATCAAATCTCAAAGAGTGTGTATTAACTACTTGGAGCAGGGACACAGAGAACCAGTTTCACAGATAGGGTGGTGGAGGACTTGGCTTGGAACACTCAGCTGAGGACTCAACTCTACATCTGTGCCAGTGGTGAGTCTTATTGGGGGCCTGGAGACACAGAAGGAAACCCAGCCCCTGGACTGAGTGTGTTACCTGTGTGCTGTTAAGGTAAATTGTGCTTGGTGCAGAGAGCTGCATCTGGAAATACTGTGTATCTGTTTTTGTTCCAAGTGAGCATGCCTCTTCGGTGTCAGTGGAGAAGATTAAGGCTCCTTGATTACTGGCCCAGAGGAGGGATGTAACATATTGGTGAGGAGTGGTGGGATAGTAAATGAACTTCTGTAGCCTGTAAGCAGTTGTCACTGAAGGTGTGTGTACTCTCAGCAGCCACAAGGTAAACATGCACAGTTTAATTTTCAGTTTTATTAATTTTAATTAGTTTAGTTTAGTCAAGGAAAGCAGGCAAAGATGTCAGCAGAGGATTATGGCAAATTGACAAAGAACCAGTAGGCCAAGGTGTGTGAAGCCAAAGGACTAGTGCACACCAACCTAACCAAAGAGGAAATGATTTTAGCCTTAACTGCACTGTGGCATGGAAGAGCAACCAGAAAGAGAACCAGTCTGGTGATGGGGAATTGCAGCCCTCAGAAAAACCCATCTGGAGTTAAAGAGACTTGAACTGGTGGCCAAACATTTGGCATTAGAATCAGCAGAGAGACTGTGATGTATGGAGGCTGAAGAAAATGAGAGACTGCAGCAGGCAAAACATATGGAATTAGAATTAGCAGAGAGACTGTGGCATTTGGAGGCCAAAGAAAATGAGAAAGAGTGCCAGCATGAGAGGGAGATGCTGACACTTCATCAGGGTCATGGAAGTAATGGAGAAGGGAATAACCAAACTCCAGAAGCAATAAAGGTCAGTTAATTTCTTCCACCGTTTACAGAGGGTGATAATTTTGATAGTTTTATTCATATATTTGAAAGAGTATGTAAAGAAGATAATGTTGATCAAGGGCTCTGGATATGGTTGCTGACCCCCTTACTCCATGATAAAGCTGTAACTGCTGTTTCTAAATTGTCTTATACTGATTGTTTAAACTATGATAAAGTAAAACAATGTTTATTGGAATGTTTTAAGTTAACACCCGAACCTTACAGAAAAAGTTTTGTGAGCATAGATGCAAGGCAGATGAAAGCGTATGTGATTATATTGCTTAGTTAAACACTTATTTTCATAGGTAAGTGAGTGGTTGTCAGCTCACCACTTTTGAAAGGCAGACAGACCTTTTGGTGAGGGTATGCACTCTTAGCATTTTGCCTGAGGACATGAAAATCTGGTTGGCAGATTGGGAGTGTAACTCTGCAGATGAGCTGGGGAGAAAAGGGGATTTCTGCTTAGCAGGCAGGACATCACTGTACAAGAAGGGGATACCCAGTGCTGCATATGGATATAAGGGAACCCATGTTGGGCAGCCTAAACCACCCCAACAGAGTCCACCAGTAACAGGGGAAGCCACTAGTTCAGGTACATGGCTAGGATCAAGGGTTAGATGTTTTAAATGCAACCAATGGGGCCATGTAGCATACAGATGTCCATGGAAGCAAGGTGGGGAAAAAAGTGGGGAAGCCAGCAAGTGAGAATAACAGTATGCCAGTGGTAAGTTGTCTGGAGACAGCAGAGGTACTAGACTATCACCAGAGTTTATAACCTATCTTAATGGATGGAAAACAGACTACTGCTAAGAGAGACACAGCCTCCAACATAACCATTGTAAAGCCTGCAGTGAGTAAAGAGGAGCAATAATTGCTTGGGCAGTCCACTTCGGTAAGAGCTTTAGGAGGGACCCCATTCTAAGTACCTTTGGACAGGATTCAACTTGACGGGAAAGGGGGAAAAGGAAGCAAACAAGTTGGTGTGTTTGAGGATATCCCTGCAGATGTCTTGACAGGGAATGATTTGATAATGCAGTACCTTGTGTGCATGCAGTTACATGCAGTCAGGCTTGGAGTCAGGAATATGGGGCTGGTAGCCTGGGGAGACCCAGGCAGACCCCACACCTGAAGCCAGGGCTGGTGGGGTGGCTATTTCAGGGAAGGAGATATCCTGTAGCAGTGAGCCTGAAGGTGAGCCACAGCTACTTGTAGGTACTGATGTTCCCCTGGACAGAGTGACTGCAAAGGCAGAAGTGAGTGGTGAGGTACCGCTGTCAGATGATACCAGACTTCCTGTGGAAGGGGAGCTGGGAAGGGTCACAAAGGTAGAGTTGAGACAGGCTCAGCTCTCGGACCCTACACTAAGAGGCTTGAGGGAGGTAGCTGAGGAGGCACCTGGATTCTCAAGGAAAAGGGCAGTCAGTATACTGGAGCAGAGGGTTACTGTACAGAGAGTGGACCCCTGAGGGAGGGCTAGAGTGTGAGGTAATACAGCAGCTGGTAGTGCCTACAGCCTACTGGCTGGCACTTCTAGCCATGGCCCATCACATTCCTTTTGCAGGTTATATGGGAATAAAGCATACCTAGAGATGCATTATGCAGGACTTTTATTGGCCTGAGATTGCACTGGATGTAACAGGGTACTACAGGACCTGTGAGTAGTATCAACACATTGGCAAGGAGATAAGGCAAAGCTCCTTTGATGCCTTTGCCTGTGACTGAGGAGCCATAGCTATGGATATTGTGGGGTCTCTGAGTACCCCAAATTCCACAGGCAAGAAGTATATCCTGGTGGTAGTAGATTATGCTATTAGATACCCTGAGGCGGTGGCTCTATCCTCCATCAAGGCAGAGAAGGTGGCAAATGCTTTGTTAGAGATTTTCAGCAGGGTAGGTTTCCCAAGAGAAATACTGACTGACAGAGGTGCCAATTTCATGTCAGACCTGCTGGCTTGTCCATGGGAGTGCTGTGGGGTGAAACACCTAAAGACCACCTCTACCATCCTCAGACTAATTTTCTTGTGGAGAGTTAAACTCTACACTAAAGACCATGATACAGGCATTTGCAGACCAGTTTAAGAGAGAGTGGGACAAATATTTGCCAAATCTGCTGTTCGCATACAGAGATGTTTCCCAGGAGTCCACAGGTTTTTCACCCTTTGAGTTGTTGTATAGGTATAGGATGACGGGGCCTTTAGATTTGATTCGTGATGAGTGACAGGGTGAGTGTGAATCCCACAAGGAGTCTGTTGTGGCATATGTCCTAAACCTCAGGACAAAGCTTAGAGAGCTCATGGGTTTGGCCCAGGAGAACCTGGTATTAGAACAACAGGAGAAGAAGGTCTGGTATAACAGGAATGCTTGCTCCCAAGAGTATGCTGTGGGAAAGCAGGTTATGGTGCTTATTCCTGTCAGACACAAGAAGCTGCAGGCAGCTCAAGAGGGACCCTTCGAAGTGGTAAGGAAGGTTAGTGAAGTTAACTACATGGCAAACTTGCTAGGCAGGAGGTAGGGGCACAAATTGTACGATGTTAACATGATGAAGCCTTACCATGATAGGGAGGCCCTTGTGCTGAGCATTTGGAGTGGATGGCAGGAGGAGTTTGAGGGTTATCTATCCAGTTAGCCAGCAAAATGCCAAGTTATTAAGGTAGAGCCTAGAGTTGCAGGCATATGACATGGCAGTGCAGCACGATAGTGGGGTCAGCAATGCCAATGCAGATGGACTGCCAAGACAGGGTATGGGTTAATATGTTCCCAGACAGGCTCATGTCTCTCAAGCCACATTTATCCAGGGTCACATGAGAAACTAGCTTGAGTCTTCAAAGGGAGGAAGAGATGGAATGATGTGAGGTATTGCCAGCTATACCAGGAGAAGCAAGGCAATGGATGTGTAACATATGCCAGCATAGTTAGCTGGAGTTTTGTAAAGAATTATATGTCATTTGTATATCAAACTGATTTTTACAGGAAGTGTATTTGTAAAGATCCTTGTGTTAAAAAATGTACCAACAATGGGTCCTGATGGATAGAAAAGAAATGTATCTGTAGGTCAGACAGTATTGTAACTGTTGAAATGAATATATTGTAGCAGAAGATACTGGAAGACTCAGTGCAGCTAACTTGGAAAAATAGTCTGAAATCAAATTACCTGGTTTAGGCCAAAAGATTGTATCCTACTGTTCTGATTACAGCCAGAGATGAAATGCCTGTGAAAACCAGGACTAGGAATCCTACTGCATTGTCCTTAGGAGTGAATAATTTTGAAATGGTTTCATAGTTTCCAGATGCTATAACACATCTTAGCAAAGCTCTGAGTGTATGGTAACACATATGTATTACATTTTGGTTCAGTTTCTAGCAAAGGAGGTAGTGTGAGAACCACAGTCAGATGACCAGATGTATGTAATGTCATTCTGTAATCCAGCACTGCAATGATGCTTTGATACTAAATGAGACAGACTTCTCAGGGCAGTCTGTTTTTGAAACCTGACAAAGAAGGAAGACTACTTACCCACTTCATCTTGCTTTGCTTTAGTAAGTAACCAGGGAGTAGTAATTCTTTAGATCAGTCAGGAAAATATAGTGAGATTTGTTAAATAGTGTTTTTCTGAATCTGTGTGAATCTATTTATCTGTGTTATTTTAATATGTCCTGTGGCTGAAACTCCGGTGTTTATTGTAAATAGATATTTAGTATTCCCATGTTCTTTTACTATTTACTATTAAATATATTTAAACTTTTCATTTTGGTCTTTTAGAGAATATTTTAACCTTTGAGAGTACTTACATTTATTTGGTGACACTGTTGCTGCTCTTGAAAGCCTTGCTGCATTGGTCAAACAATACCATTTGTATTAGTATTACTTCTACTCAGTATAATTGGGTACCCTTGTAATAGCCTTAGAGTAGCTGGCTTTGGATGTTCTGCTGGCAGTACTTACCTTATAATCTGGGCAGAAGGGGACAAATCTAGTAAATCTGTGCTAGCCTTTCTCAGGTGAATATTTATGTATGTGTGTGTGTGTGTGTGTGTGTGTGTGTGTAAGTCAAATCTCAAAGAGCCTGTGTGTCAGCTACTTGGAGCAGGGACACAAAGCACTGGATTCAAAGACAGGGTGGTGGAGGACTTGGCTTGGAACACTCGGCTGAGGACTCAAGTTTACAGATGTGCTAGTGGGGAGTCTTCTTGGGGGCCTGGAGAGAGCGAGGGAAACCCAGCCCATGGACTGAGTGTGTTCCCTGCATCCTCTTAAGGGAAATTGTGCTTGGTGCAGTGTGCTGCATCTGGAAATACTGTGTGCATTCATTTTTGCTCCAAGTGAACATCCCTCTCTTGTGTCAGTTGTGAGGATTAAATCTTCATAATTACTGTCCCAGAAGAGGGACATCACATGCCCTACTGCTGATCCTTCTATAGTGTCTGTCTCTTCTGACAAGCCCTCTAAGTTGTTGCTCTATACCAAGCTGATTCCTTCGGACTGTAGGGCCATGGAAAGGCTGGGTAAGAAGGTTTATATTACTGCTGCTTTATCTTTTTGGGTCATTAACTACCAGACTCATATGACCAGGTATGTTTTGGCCCTCCTTTCTCAGATTTCCCAAGTGGTTTCTGACCTTCCTGACTCTGAGGGGAAGGCTTAACACCTTCCCTGAAAGGTTATATGTCTCATGTTGCCCACCACTCTATTAACTGGAGCTAAGATGCAGCTGATGCCTCCTCCAGTGCTGCTACCTTTGGTTCTATTATGAGGCATTACTCTTGGCTTCATCTAAAGGCTTTTCCTGATGACATTAAGGCCAAACTATTATTGGGTAATAAAAATCATTTTGGTGTGGCTGCTGCTGAACTTTTTAAGTCTCTCCATGATAAGGGTAAAGCCTTGCAGGAGTTGAAGCATATTTTTGTTTCTCCTATTCCTAAATTTCAGAGGAATTACCCCTCTAAATCGGCTTTTGTTCATTAGCAGTCTTGTTCATAGGTTCATAGGTTCATAGGTTGGTACTAGGCTATTGGGCCTAGGGCCTATACAAGCCTAGCCATAACAATTCCCTGGATATTTCTTCCCACAATATTTATTTCCCTGGACCCCTGTCTAGCAGGGCAACTGACATGATCCCCAGGGTGAATTTCCTATCTCCCATCTAATCGTCAAGGTTCCTTTTGAAGAGGGCCAAGGATGTGCTCTGTTTGACATGTATGGACAGTCTATTCCAGAGCATGAAGAGTCTCTGGATCAGGAACCTATCCCTCCAGCATGTTCTGTTCATTGTGATGACAAGGTTTAGATCTCTGGAGCGTGTGGCTCTGAGGGATTGGGATTTCTTTAATTGGAGCATGTCCAACAGCTCAGGGTTTGACATGGCCTTGTATGTTTAGCAGAAATTGCCTCTGAGTAGCCGATATGCCACAGACTATAGCTGGAGTTTTTTTAGATGGTCAGCATAGGGCATCTGCTTTAGGCCTGTGATTCTTTTTGTGAGGTATTTCTGTGGCCTTTCCAGCTGTTGCAGATGTCTTGTGAGGTACATACCAAATGGGGTGTTGTACTCTATAATGGGTCTAATGAGGGATGAGGACAGTCGGACAATGGCCTCCTTTTTTCTGGATGAAAAGCCCTTAGTGATGAGGTGTGCCACATAGAAGGATTTCCTGACTGTTGTGATGATGTGGTTATCGAAGGTGAGACTACTGTCCACCTGTGTCCCTAAGTCTCTCATCACACTTTCGGTGTTTAGTGTACTGCCACCTGTGTGGTAATTCCCATGTTTTTTCCCAAAGGGGATAACTATATATTTCTTGGAATTAAGCTTGAGCCCATGGCTCTGGCACCAAGCATTTGTTTCTGTAAGGCCCTTTTGTAGAATATCTACATCATTTGGAGATTCAATAATGGCTCCCAGTTTGCAGTCATCTGCAAACTTTGTTAGCCAGAGTCCCTTAGTGTTGGCCTGTACTTCAGAGAAGTAGATACCAAACAGGAGCGGTCCCAAGACTGAACCCTGAGGTACTCTACTTGTTACTTGTCTGGAGCTGGATTTGGAGTCGGCTACTTTTACAGTCTGGGTACTGTTAGTAAGCCAGTTGGTAACCCATTGAGTGGCGTAGGGATTTATGCCCAGCTTAGTAAGTTTATCTAGGATTCCAGAGTGGGGGATGGTGTTGAAGGCCTTGGTGAGGTCCAGATAGGCTGTGAGGACTGCCTTACCCTCGTCCACAGCTCTGGAGACAGACTCAAAGAAGTCAATCAGGTTCAGGAGACAAGATCGGCCCTTCAAGAACCCAAACTGTGTGGGGTCCAGTGTTTGAAGATTGCCAATGCCTTTATTTATAAGTTTTATGATAATGCGTTCCATGCCCTTGTGGATCAGGCTCATCAGACTGATGGGACGGTAGGTCCTGGGATCCAAGGTTGTTCCCCCCTTATGGAGTGGGATAACTGTAGCTGTGTGCAACTCAGCGGGCACAAAGCCTGAGGTGAGGCTATGATTAAACATGAGACTTAGGTGAGGTGCCAGTTCATTTTGTAGTTCATGTAGTACACAGACAGGATGCCATCTGGTCCCATGGATACCGTATTCTTAGCTTTGGAGAATGCGGTTTCTACCTGCGTGGCCATGATTACCGGAATTTGGAATCTTTTGGTATTGAGATGGGCCCTTTAGGGGGTGAGAGGTGGGTGAAGTTGGCACTAAATTGATCTGCCAGGATATTGGCAATATCCTTGGGATCAGTATATTTAATGCCATTCTGTTGTAGCTCAGAGCAGATCTAACCATTGCCATTTAGATTCTTGACATAACTATAGAGTGCATTGTGGTTGTTTTTGGAATCTTTGGCAATTTTATTTTCATAACTAGCTTTGGAGGATTTTCTGAGGGATCTCAGCTTCTTACTGAGGCTGGTAAGGGAGCTTTTTGCATCCTGGGATTTTCCTCTTTTCTGCAACAGTGTCTTCCTTCTGTTGTATAGTTTGTTTATGGCAGGGGACCACCAGATTGGCTTCCTTTTTTTGGAGGAGAGCGTCTTGGTTCTATTTGGGATGGCACGATTCATGCACGAGTGGATGTGCTCGTATAGTGTCTTAATGCAGGATTCAGCAGTCGAACTTTCAGCTCCCATCTGCATGAAGTTGACTTTGGAGAAGTTTTTTACGGAGGTTTCCTTACTGGGGGTGGAGGTGGGATGTGGATGTCAAGGGTGATTTGCTTATGGTCAGACCTGACCAATGAGGGGGTGACCACTGGTGTGGAGCATCTATCTCCCATGTTGGTAATGACCAGGTCTAGGATATTGGAGCCCCTGGTGGGACAATGGATTAGTTGATCCAGGGCATTGGAATTTATGAATTCCAAGAACCGTTGAGAAAATGTGTTGGTACCTGAGTAGTTTTCCCAATTAATGGCAGGGTAGTTGAAATCACCCAGTATTAAGGTGTTTGGTTGTATCTTAATATTTTTCAGTATGTTTAGAAAGGTGTAGTGAGAATCTTGGGGCATGGTGGGGGATCTGTAGCAAGCTACAATTTGGATTGCAGTCTTACCTAGTGTTAGTTGCACCTGAAGAATTTCAGATGCATTGTGTTGGGGCAACTAGCCTGGAGGTGTGAATATCCTTGGTGAATATGGATACTCCTTCACCTTTAGTGTTTTGGTCTTGGTTTGGTGGCCAAAAAGTGTGGTAAGAGTTGTAGCCTGGTATTGCAGGGCTGCTCTCTGGAGCCTTGAACCAGGTCTCAGTTACTAGACAGATATCAATGTTCTCCATTTTTAGGAGTGCCTTGAGAGAGTGCATTTTGAGGTTTAGACTTCTAGCACTGAGTAGGATTAGCTTCAGATTTTGCATGCTTGTATCTGTTACGGTGGTGGTTTTGTCCTTTGAATCTTGCCTAAAAAAGGCACTATAGAGGTGGCAAGAGCTTTAGCCAGTAACCTGAATCCTCCACCCAAAGAAAACAACGGGTTCTAAATGTGTGCCCCCTGCTAAGTCTACTCACACCCCTACTTCCCAGAAATCTACTTTTCAAGATAAGCTGGGTTCCATTTGACAGTTTGCTTCCCCTTTTCCTCAGCCAAGTTCCCTTATCCCTTTATATTTCCACATCTCCTCAATATTGGTTAAAGATCACAATGGACTTTTGGGTTCTGCCCATTATCTGCCAGGGTTATTTCATGGTTTGGAAATCCCTTCCTCCCTTTTTGGGCATCCCTCAACGTCTTTGGGAAACTCTAGCTACATGTGATGTGGTGTGGGTGCAGTACTCTCCTGATACCATGACCATGGTGAAGTGGTTTCATAACAATTCCATCCATGGCCATCCTCACAGATACAATGTGCATCTTCTTTATGTAGTGAGTCACACTTCCCCTTCCATTCACCTTTTGGTCTATGGAAGAGTTACCACCCCTCACATGCAAAACTGTGTACAAGGGTTGTACTGGAGACTGTATCCCAGAACATTGACATGCATGAGTTTCCACATGTATTATGTGTTAAGCAAAATCATGCTGAGAATTTCAGAGAGGCTATCATACAAGGGCTGCATTGCCACATTTTGTCAGAGTGCCATGATTGTGTCAACTCATGGTTGCTAAAGAACCTTATAGTGTGTATGACATTTTTATGTGCAGTCATACACTAGCTCCATATGTGACACATCCTGTAATCTTGACTGCTGTAATGTCCACAGTTCTTGGCTGCAAATGTTGCCCTGGCATTGTTGTCCATTTCCACCCAGGTTGCTGTTGTCTGCAGATGGTTTGTTCTATGTGTGACTGCAGTGTGAATTCAAGACTGTTTTTGTTACACTGTATATATGAGGTGCTCTGGTATGCCATCATGTTGAAGCCTGGACATAAGCTTCTTTACTGTGGGATGCCCTGTGCATCATAGTTCCATGCTACAGTTCTTTCTTGCTGGTTAGTATTGGACAATCCTGTTTGGATGGCTGGTTTTGTCTGCCTGCTTTACCTTGTACTGCATATTTTGAAAGTGGCTCATTTTTACTGTAGGGTGGGTCCTCTAGCCACGTTTTGGGGATCAGATTATGTCAGTGCCATCACCTTGTTGCTGACCATGCCTTAACTGTGCTGTTTCATTTCACATTGGCTGCAGTTCATTGCCAATATCCGTCTGTTGGTCTGTTCACCTACCCCAGTGCTTCTGGACAAGTTACTGTGAGGTACTATGCTCCCTTTGCTCATGCTGACCATTTGTATGCTTTGTTGAATACAGTATTAACCAGTCATAGGTTGGCCAATGTAAGGTGAAACTTCAGTGGCAAAGGAAACACACCACACTCCTCCAGCAGACAACAACTGAAATGAATGGACTAGAAACAGCACAGCTAAATAAATAAGTATAGTTTAATGTCTAAGCACTTTCACCTATAGTAAAGGCACCGTCAGAGAAAAAAATCAGAACACAGGAAGCAAATCTGTTTAAACCTACCTCACAGTATGTATTTAACCTATAAAAACCCTTATCAAGAACAAGTGTAGCAGAATTTAAAGCAACAGTGCTTATATATGAAGCACAAATACAAATACATATAAAACAGACATAAAAAAACATAAAACTTAATGCTATGTTATTTAAAATTGTAAAAATATATACATACTTATTTGAATGTAGCAGCAATGCAGTTAAGAGATAACATATAATTTAATCCTGGTTTATTAGTTGCATTTAATCGGATCTGCCAGTTTAATTACTTCTGTTCTAGTAACAGTTCAATATCTCCCCCTCGGTTTGACATACAAACCCTGTCAATAATGAAAAAAAGAAATCTCCTGAAATCTGGACTGTACAAAGTGTGTTTAAAAAGAAGATTTGTAGATATGGATTTTTTTATATGATAAACATGTTCATAAATCCTTTCTCTAAGCTTTCTAGTGGTTTTACCTATACAGAATACAGAGCAAACTGAACTTGTGGCAAGGTAAAAGCCATCTCTGTATTACAATCACATACTCCTGAACATGAGAGAGTCTTGTCATGTCCATCAACAACTACATATGGTCCATCTTGTATAAATTTACAATATTTACAATGGCCATACTTTGTCATTTTTGAACGTAAAAATCTTGTATTACTACTACTACTATTACTTTTTTTCCAAAAATATTCTTGAGGTTTTCAGCCCTACTGTATGTAATTGTGGGTGCTAGACCTAAAACTTTGTGATATTCAGCAGTAAAAACTGTACTCCAAGTTTCGTTTAAAATACCTCTTAGTGATTGTGTCTGATGGTTATATCTAATAATCATAGCACTAACCCTTTCATGATTGTTGGTAAAATTTTTTTACTCTGTGAAAATTCATCCATTTTATTAGTGTTACCAAGTAAAGGGGCAAATTTGTCCTGTCTACCTTCTAATATTTCTGTATTTACAGATTCAACCATATAATATCGAGTGATTGACTAATCAGAATTAACATTTATGACTTAGACAGAGACATGATTTGGTCTCTTCTTAATAACAGAGTTGTGCCGTAGAACTACTAGACTCACTTTAACTTAATTTAGGCTTATAGACTGTTAATTTACAAGCCACTTGGGTTACCATATACAGCCTAGTCATGCATCCTAGAGAGTTTAGTAGGTGCAGTTGCCACCTAGCTCACTGATGGCCATACAAATTTCCCAAGCAGTAAATTTGTGAGTACTCGTCTGATTGTCAGGGTAGAAAATGAAGGAGGCCAGTGTGTTACACTGTTTGACATTTAAGGGTAGCTTGTTCCACAGCTAGAGGAGGTCCAAGATGTCATTTTAATGTTGCGATAAAAGTTAAAGCATTTGCATTGAGTGTTTTTAGTTTTGCCAGTATTTCTGAGGTGGTGGAGGTGTAGTTGGATAGGATTTTTTATAGTTCAGAGGACAAGGCAGAGATCACCATCTAGGGGCCAATATTATTCAGTGAAAAGCAAGAGGGGTTTTAGTCTTGGTTGCTAAGAGAACTTAGTCATTTATTTGTTTTATTAATTAATTTTTTTAGTTAGAAAATGTTGCCGCGGTGGTGCTTTGGTAGTGTTGTCGCCTCACAGCAAGAGGTTCTCCTGTTTGATTCTCGGCTGGAGCGCCTTCTGTGTGGAGTCTGCATATCCTCCCCACAGTCGAGTGGCATTTGAAAGACATGCATGAATGGGTGTGCCTTCATTGAAGGTTGGGCATCGAGCTGGCACCTTGGCACCGTGAAAATCAACTACCAATTATTAGCGGACCAGAGTTCCGCTGTGGCGACCGCTAACCGGGAAAAGTCGAAGAAACAAGTTAGAAAATGTTGCCATCATTCTTGGGTGAAAGATTTGGAATAGTACATTCCAAAAGGTGCATTGCATTCTGTGATTAGCCTGATGGGGAAGAGTAGAGGTAGAAGTGGCATCTGCAGACCTGGAAGCTATACACTGTGAAGACCTTTGGAGAGAGATTCAAGCCATCCCTAAAGAAAAACAATCTGGCCTGTCAGTCATCACTTTCCATGCTGACATGTTAAATTCCCCTGGAATGACACCATTTAGTTAATTAGCCAGTTGTTAAAGTCAATTATTTTATCTTGGAATTATGGAATCATTCTCAGAGATGGCAAGATGCTGCTCAATAAAAGTTTCTTTCCTGACAAACACATGGAAATCTCAGCCATATTTCTCTGCATCTTCCTTACGGTTGAACTTCAAAGACCATTTGCCCCATTGTGGGCAACTATGAGAGGCCTTGGTCACATCATAAATCTTGGCACCAGACAGACAGCTATACAGTATGTATCTTAGCTCACCCTATTCAGTGGACCATCAGTGTGTCTGACTATGTAGTTGTTAATTACTAGTACACTGTCATATGTGGCCATAACCTATGGAAATCTTATGGGTGTGTACTTGCAGCCAAAGCAACTCCTGTAAGAGGTGGATGAGGGCGAAGGTGAGGGAGCATTTGTGGATATGGTACTATGTAGCTGAGGTTTGTCTAAGCAGTGTCTAGGAGGTTTAGATAATGATATCTTTACAACCTCAGCTAAAGTGGATCAAGTGTGTCTAGTGTTGGATGGTCAGGACGTGGTTGTAAGCTGCCTACTGACATATGATGTATTAGAGGATAGTCTGCAATTTGAGTAAATATATGCACCTCCCACAAGTTGCATCAGTGAAGGATATGAGTAAAGGAATGCTGTTTCTGTGTTTTTATTTATTTGTTTTTATTTATTATAGTGAATGGCTAGTGGGCTGATCCATAACAGACCCAGTTTAGCCAAAACATGGGTTACACCGAGCAATTTTAAATATTTACAGTAGGACACATCATAAGAAAAAATCTATAAGTGTTAATTATTATACATAACAGATAATAACAGCAAACGTCAGATAAATAATTAATGTATGCAAGTAGAATATTGTGATTTTCACAAAATAGTTTTAAGCTAACATAAAGACAGGAATGAGATGTAAATTAACATTGTAGACTTACACAGGAAGGTAAGGAATCCTCTTTTAAACTTTTTTTTTAATTACTTGAGTAAAACTGTTAGCAGTACATGTGGCCATAGTGGTGCAGCGGTTAGCATTGCTGCCTCACTGCAAGAGGTTCTCTAGTTCAATTCTCGGCTGGGGTGCCTTCTGTGTGGAGTCTGCATGTCCTCCCTGTGGTCGCGTGGGTTTCCTCCAGGTGCTCCGGTTTCCTCTCACATCCCAAAGACATGCAGTAGGTGGATTGAACACTCTAAATTGTCCCTAGGTGTGAGTGTGTACATGTGTGTGCCTTCTGTGGAAGGTTGGGTGCTGGGCTGGCAACTCGACACTGTAAAACTCCACTGCCAATCATGAGTGGATAGATGATCTGCTGTGGCAACCCCTGACCGGGAAAAGCCGAAAGAAGAAGAAGATTAGATGAAAGGGTACCAAAATGGAGTGTAGCTTAGACTAACATCTACTAATTTAATTCTGATTTCCTGTTTATTGGAGAGTAACCTCAGCCACTGGCACTGTTTGCAATATCAGCATAGTCTGATGTAAAGTCATGTACATAAAGAACCCTCAAAGTCAGTGACAAGGTCTCAACAGTACCCAGATTCAAGGAAGCCCTCAAACTTTTATAGGTTTTTATCCCCTAAATGAGAATTAGAACTTGGACAGTTAAATGAGTTCTTTGCATCGCTCTGTGGTACAGGAGAACAATCTCTTACAGTACCTCTCCAAAATTCTGACCTCTTTGTCAAGTGGATGGGTGGCAAACATCATGACCTTTTGGGCTATGATGCTTTGGTTATCTGCCCCCTCATGTTGGTGCTGATAAAGGGTCTCTGTCATCTTCAGGCTGACAGATCACAGTTAGGAGCTTCCAGACTGCCACAATAACATCCTGGATCCTTGATCACAACCTCCATAGCTCTACAGGCCTCTTTTCTGATTCATTGTCAGGGGAGATGGGATGAGGCACAAGGTCGAACTGTACTGTATCTCATGAGCCTTAAGGTTTTTTCCAAAAATGAGTCATCTGTGAGGAGGAGAGGTAGAGGCAAGAGTCCTTGTCTGTCTCACAGACAACAGCCTCTGTGTTTCCAGACTCCTCTTGTGAGTATGAAAGGGAGAAAATCCCATATCCCCTATTAAATCCATACAAGAACTCATGCACAGTCTCATGAGAGGATAAACATGCAACTAACACATGGCAGGTGCCAAGCAGAGCAAATCTGGTGCATGAGTATATACCATCCAAATATTCTGAATAGTGGACAGAGGCCTGAAATAGACATAGCAGTAGTATTAGGTTGCCCTCCCTCAGGGTGCAGTCCTGCAGCAGTGACCCAAGATTCCACCAGACATTAAACAACTGACTGACATCTAGGCCTTTATCTGTAAGTTGTGACATGGAAAGATGAGCTGTCCTCAAATGTAAGTGGCAAGCTCTACATAGCCCAAAATGCAATCTAAGGTGAGACTTCAGCCTTCAGTTTCCTCCTTGTGCAACCTGGTGACTCAAGAGACCACTCCCCAGAATCAGGGCAAAAGGTGCCTAGCAGATGAACTGCCTAGTAGGACTAACTCAGTCAACAAAAGATAGATAGATAGATAGATAGATAGATAGATAGATAGATAGATAGATAGATAGATAGATAGATAGACACTCAAAGTATGAGATGGGTCATACCACGCTGCAAATAGGCAAAGACAAGCACATCAGAAGTGCATATTATTAGCCAAGTCCTGTAATTACCACTTTTATGACATCAACAGAACTGGAGGATTGTGTGCAGTGAATACAATTGTTTAGAATAATCCAATTTTATTGAAAATAAGGAAAATTACAGTAAATGCACAAAAAAATAGGAATAGAATAAAATATTGCAAATGATTAATAATATGCAAAAAATGAGTAAAAAATATAAACAACGCATTGGATATTTAAATCGAATAATATTAACAAGAATACTGTTGGTGAAATCATTAGTGATAAGGAAGTTACTGTATTAATTCGCCCATTCCTTTCCTGAGCAGCCATGTCTGCAATCTGAGAATCAAAAAAAAAATAGAATGTGTGTGGGTTGTCCGAGCCTCATAACATTGTGCTTGCCAGAGCAGAAAGAGAATGGAAACTAAGAAAAAATCTGTGCATGAAATAACTGAATTCCAGAACCTACCACAATCTCCAAATAGACACTTGGTTATGTTAAAAGGAAATAGGTGAGGAACTAGTTTTCTCAGCTCAGTTTCTTTCTTTTTTTTCTTTCTCTCTCTCTCTCTTTTTTATCTTTTTTTTTTTTTTGAAATTCTAATAGTGTGGAAAATTTTACTTTTCTTTCATCCTTCCTGTTGCTTTCTTAAAAAAATTGCCTACCCTGAGCCAGACTTTATAGAGATTGATCACAAGCCCAAGTTATCTGAGTCTTTTTTGAGCATCCTGACATACATTATTGCATTATAAATCTTATATGGTGCCAGAATTGTCACAAATTGCAAAGTTATTTGTTTCCTTGTTGTTCATCATTCTGTACTTCAGAAATATAAATCACAGTATGGAGTTAATCTGTGTATTTTGTATCCCCAATGGACCTGTCCAATGGCTCTTCTACCTTTACTCAATTATTCCATTCATTCCATCAGGTGTTTGAGCCAGGCACCCCGGGCCTAGGCATTAGTCCTGTGATCCAGCCATTCCTGCCTGTGGGTGCCTCATTAGCTCATTCATTCCCCCTGTGTTGAAAAGCTGGATGGAAGAGAGCAGGCCAACTTCCAGGTCCTGTGGGATAACCTGCCTTCTCCCCAGGAACACCTCAAACTCCTGCAGTAGCTCTGTGAACTCCACAGCTACTGCCAGCTTCAGGTAGTATGTCTTTGTATGCTCTCTGTGCTATCTACATGCGACCAATGGCAGCATGTGCTCACAGGTTCATGCTTCATCGGAGCTACTTTGTATTATTTTTATTAAACCTGACATACTCCTCTTAGGGTTATTGAACTGAAGACCTTTGGAGAGAGATTCAAGCCATCCCTAAAGAAAAACAATCTGGCCTGTCAGTCATCACTTTCCATGCTGACATGTTAAATTCCCCTGGAATGACACCATTTAGTTAATTAGCCAGTTGTTAAAGTCAATTATTTTATCTTGGAATTATGGAATCATTCTCAGAGATGGCAAGATGCTGCTCAATAAAAGTTTATTTCCTGACAAACACATGGAAATCTCAGCCATATTTCTCTGCATCTTCCTTACGGTTGAACTTCAAAGACCATTTGCCCCATTGTGGGCAACTATGAGAGGCCTTGGTCACATCATAAATCTTGGCACCAGACAGACAGCTATACAGTATGTATCTTAGCTCACCCTATTCAGTGGACCATCAGTGTGTCTGACTATGTAGTTGTTAATTACTAGTACACTGTCATATGTGGCCATAACTTATGGAAATCTTATGGGTGTGTACTTGCAGCCAAAGCAACTCCTGTAAGAGGTGGATGAGGGCGAAGGTGAGGGAGCATTTGTGGATATGGTACTATGTAGCTGAGGTTTGTCTAAGCAGTGTCTAGGAGGTTTAGATAATGATATCTTTACAACCTCAGCTAAAGTGGATCAAGTGTGTCTAGTGTTGGATGGTCAGGACGTGGTTGTAAGCTGCCTACTGACATATGATGTATTAGAGGATAGTCTGCAATTTGAGTAAATATATGCACCTCCCACAAGTTGCATCAGTGCAGGATATGAGTAAAGGAATGCTGTTTCTGTGTTTTTATTTATTTGTTTTTATTTATTATAGTGAATGGCTAGTGGGCTGATCCATAACAGACCCAGTTTAGCCAAAACATGGGTTACACCGAGCAATTTTAAATATTTACAGTAGGACACATCATAAGAAAAAATCTATGTGTTAATTATTATACATAACAGATAATAACAGCAAACGTCAGATAAATAATTAATGTATGCAAGTAGAATATTGTGATTTTCACAAAATAGTTTTAAGCTAACATAAAGACAGGAATGAGATGTAAATTAACATTGTAGACTTACACAGGAAGGTAAGGAATCCTCTTTTAAACTTTTTTTTTAATTACTTGAGTAAAACTGTTAGCAGTACATGTGGCCATAGTGGTGCAGCGGTTAGCATTGCTGCCTCACTGCAAGAGGTTCTCTAGTTCAATTCTCGGCTGGGGTGCCTTCTGTGTGGAGTCTGCATGTCCTCCCTGTGGTCGCGTGGGTTTCCTCCGGGTGCTCCGGTTTCCTCTCACATCCCAAAGACATGCAGTAGGTGGATTGAACACTCTAAATTGTCCCTAGGTGTGAGTGTGTACATGTGTGTGCCTTCTGTGGAAGGTTGGGTGCTGGGCTGGCAACTCGACACTGTAAAACTCCACTGCCAATCATGAGTGGATAGATGATCTGCTGTGGCAACCCCTGACCGGGAAAAGCCGAAAGAAGAAGAAGATTAGATGAAAGGGTACCAAAATGGAGTGTAGCTTAGACTAACATCTACTAATTTAATTCTGATTTCCTGTTTATTGAGAGTAACCTCAGCCACTGGCACTGTTTGCAATATCAGCATAGTCTGATGTAAAGTCATGTACATAAAGAACCCTCAAAGTCAGTGACAAGGTCTCAACAGTACCCAGATTCAAGGAAGCCCTCAAACTTTTATAGGTTTTTATTCACAAAATGAGAATTAGAACTTGGACAGTTAAATGAGTTCTTTGCATCGCTCTGTGGTACAGGAGAACAATCTCTTACAGTACCTCTCCAAAATTCTGACCTCTTTGTCAAGTGGATGGGTGGCAAACATCATGACCTTTTGGGCTATGATGCTTTGGTTATCTGTCCCCTCATGTTGGTGCTGATAAAGGGTCTCTGTCATCTTCAGGCTGACAGATCACAGTTAGGAGCTTCCAGACTGCCACAATAACATCCTGGATCCTTGATCACAACCTCCATAGCTCTACAGGCCTCTTTTCTGATTCATTGTCAGGGGAGATGGGATGAGGCACAAGCTCAAACTGTACTGTATCTCATGAGCCTTAAGGTTTTTTCCAAAAATGAGTCATCTGTGAGGAGGAGAGGTAGAGGCAAGAGTCCTTGTCTGTCTCACAGACAACAGCCTCTGTGTTTCCAGACTCCTCTTGTGAGTATGAAAGGGAGAAAATCCCATATCCCCTATTAAATCCATACAAGAACTCATGCACAGTCTCATGAGAGGATAAACATGCAACTAACACATGGCAGGTGCCAAGCAGAGCAAATCTGGTGCATGAGTATATACCATCCAAATATTCTGAATAGTGGACAGAGGCCTGAAATAGACATAGCAGTAGTATTAGGTTGCCCTCCCTCAGGGTGCAGTCCTGCAGCAGTGACCCAAGATTCCACCAGACATTAAACAACTGACTGACATCTAGGCCTTTATCTGTAAGTTGTGACATGGAAAGATGAGCTGTCCTCAAATGTAAGTGGCAAGCTCTACATAGCCCAAAATGCAATCTAAGGTGAGACTTCAGCCTTCAGTTTCCTCCTTGTGCAACCTGGTGACTCAAGAGACCACTCCCCAGAATCAGGGCAAAAGGTGCCTAGCAGATGAACTGCCTAGTAGGACTAACCCAGTCAACAAAAGATAGATAGATAGATAGATAGATAGATAGATAGATAGATAGATAGATAGATAGATAGATAGACACTCAAAGTATGAGATGGGTCATACCACGCTGCAAATAGGCAAAGACAAGCACATCAGAAGTGCATATTATTAGCCAAGTCCTGTAATTACCACTTTTATGACATCAACAGAACTGGAGGATTGTGTGCAGTGAATACAATTGTTTAGAATAATCCAATTTTATTGAAAATAAGGAAAATTACAGTAAATGCACAAAAAAATAGGAATAGAATAAAATATTGCAAATGATTAATAATATGCAAAAAAGGAGTAAAAAATATAAACAACGCATTGGATATTTAAATCGAATAATATTAACAAGAATACTGTTGGTGAAATCATTAGTGATAAGGAAGTTACTGTATTAATTCGCCCATTCCTTTCCTGAGCAGCCATGTCTGCAATCTGAGAATCAAAAAAAAAATAGAATGTGTGTGGGTTGTCTGAGCCTCATAACATTGTACTTGCCAGAGCAGAAAGAGAATGGAAACTAAGAAAAAATCTGTGCATGAAATAACTGAATTCCAGAACCTACCACAATCTCCAAATAGACACTTGGTTATGTTAAAAGGAAATAGGTGAGGAACTAGTTTTCTCAGCTCAGTTTCTTTCTTTTTTTTCTTTCTCTCTCTCTCTCTCTTTTTTATCTTTTTTTTTTTTTGAAATTCTAATAGTGTGGAAAATTTTACTTTTCTTTCATCCTTCCTGTTGCTTTCTTAAAAAAATTGCCTACCCTGAGCCAGACTTTATAGAGATTGATCACAAGCCCAAGTTATCTGAGTCTTTTTTGAGCATCCTGACATACATTATTGCATTATAAATCTTATATGGTGCCAGAATTGTCACAAATTGCAAAGTTATTTGTTTCCTTGTTGTTCATCATTCTGTACTTCAGAAATATAAATCACAGTATGGAGTTAATCTGTGTATTTTGTATCCCCAATGGACCTGTCCAATGGCTCTTCTACCTTTACTCAATTGTTCTATTCATTCCATCAGGTGTTTGAGCCAGGCACCCCAGGCCTAGGCATTAGTCCTGTGATCCAGCCATTCCTGCCTGTGGGTGCCTCATTAGCTCATTCATTCCCCCTGTGTTGAAAAGCTGGATGGAAGAGAGCAGGCCAACTTCCAGGTCCTGTGGGATAACCTGCCTTCTCCCCAGGAACACCTCAAACTCCTGCAGTAGCTCTGTGAACTCCACAGCTACTGCCAGCTTCAGGTAGTATGTCTTTGTATGCTCTCTGTGATATCTACATGCGACCAATGGCAGCATGTGCTCACAGGTTCATGCTTCATGGGAGCTACTTTGTATTCTTTTTATTAAACCTGACATACTCCTCTTAGGGTTATTGAACTGTTCTGAAGAAAAGATGGGTCAGCTTAAACTAATCAGAAATTCTCTTGTTACGAGGCAATTTAGCAGAAAAGGGAACCTGTTGATCCAGAAGTATGGCTTGTTTCTCACTGTGAATGGAGTAATTCAGAAGCCTGAAAAGGGTCAGTATTCTATGTTTTGCATGTCACAGGGGAGGAAGCTTTGAAGGTATTTAATATTTTTTTTTTCTTCCAAGTAGTTGAAAAAGACAAAATATCAGCAACGAGGAAAACTTCAGGAATTATTCTGAGCTTGAAAAGAAGCTTACCTTTCTTCAGCAGTTATTTTGGGTAGGATTATAATGTGAGCTAGTAATGTGAGGCCCAAAGTTAAAATACAGCATAGCAGCAACGATAATAAGAAAGGGAGTTTTGGAGTGCACTGAAAGTATGAAGCAAATGGAATTCACTTTTCATGTGCTACATGCGGCTATAAACACGAATGGAAGAAGTGAATAGTATTTACTCTGTTTTATAGATGATGAGGTGGAAAAATTCACTTGCAATGATGTGTAAAAATAAGAGTTTTAAAGAGCTCACAGATTTTGCAAGCTGTGGGTTAATGTATTTAAATGAAATGTTTGTGCATACTAAAATGGAAAGGTGCAGAATATGGCGGAATCTGTATTCAAGAACATCCCTACTACATTTTTTGTGCTGTCTATTCACTAAGAAAGATTACAGTACGTGCAGACATACTCTACACATTGTGGTAACCTTTATGAATCCCCGTTGATATTTAAGATTGCAAGAAACTCAGTAGGAAAAGTAAAATTAGGATCAAGAAGGTGGGAGTCATGCTTGTGCTGTCTGCTCTCTAAGAATAGTGTGCACTTATTATAGGCATTAATGAATTCGGTCTTATATGTTTTCAGAAAATACTTTTATAGCACTGAAATAGTAATAGCAATAGCAATGATTGTTTTGTTTGACTATGAGGATTGGAATAATAATCAAGGTGTTTACCTCACAGACACAGGGTACAGGGTTTGATCCTCTCTTCTGAGGGAAGCTGGATACGCTTAAAATGGCTGACTAGGACAGGTAACTTAGTACTTACCTATACACCTATTTTTTAAAGGCTGAGGAAGATTATCAGAGAGCATCATATTCAGATACATCCCGATGCCATGCCAATAGTGCATGGTCCAAGTAAAGTACCTGGATATTTCAGAAGAAGGACTTGGCAGATACTGAAATGAATAGAAAGTTTATGTCATCAAGATGCACACAAAACCAGCAGAATGAATCAACAGTATGGTCACCATTATACAGCACAACAAGATTTGCATTTATGTTGATCCAAAAGACATGAATATAATAAAAAGACAGGTTCAGCCATGGGTTGCTGCTGAATAAATAATTTTAGCAATTAATTTATTTGTTTTATTTACATTTGTGAACTGTAATTGAGCATGGATCCACAGGGACCCATTTAAGGCTTAGCCCAGATGTAAAACATCTATCAGTCAAGACATCAGTGTATAAAAGTACGTAATAAATAAAATATATAGAATTGAGGAAGTTGCATACATATTTGGAAACAAGAGACATTCTGTTTATAATATAAAACTAGAAAATAATATTCAAATTAAATATACATTTGGGCAACAGCTCTGATAAAGACATTCTATGTGAGGTACACATTTAGTAATTGAGATTTGGGGGGGGTTATTTAAAAAAAAGGAATGGTACATATTAAGTCTTCCACTAACAACATAAAGTCTGTTTTTCCTTTGAGTCAGAAGAGCATGTTAAGCTTGTTGACTGTTATTGCTCAGGACTAACTAAATAATTATCCTATTTTGAAGTGGTAAGGGTTATCATTTAGGCATGTTTAAGTAATTTCTTTATTTATAAAACCGAGCCATTCTGGGGATTTAGTTAGGAGTTTATGAGCATTTTCCTGAAATCTGTATAAAGAGATGTATCTCTAATGGAAGTTGGATTCCCAGAGTTTGGACCCTAGAAATGAGAAGCTGTAATTACTGCACTGGTTGTTTGTGCAGGGAGCATGGTGGGAGGGATGCAATGAAAGGTCGTGATCTGAGACTATAAATCCTGTCCCTTATTGTGAATCTGCTTATGAGGTAAAGGAAGAAATTTTGGTTTAACAGCTTATACAAGAGAGAGCTTCAAAGGAGATTGGGCCTTTGCTGTATAGACAGTTATTAGGCTTCCTTGAGACCTGTGCAGTAATGCTAAGCTCTACAGAAAAGGGAGATTAACACATCTCATTGGATATTGTTTGATGTGTCATGAGGTTCTTGTCTGAACCTCAGGTTTAATAGGAATTACATATTTTGCTAAGCCATGAGGATTCCCTTCCCTGTGGCTTCTCCTGACAGACAAAAGATATATGAAATTTCCCATGCTCAAAAAAGAGTATTTTGTGTGTTGGATCGAATCTTAATGGCTTATTTGGGGGCACTGTAGTTTTTGGATTTCTTTTCTTGTGTCTAGCCAGTTGGAAATCATAAGCAAATCTTGTTGTAGCTGGTCCATTATATTTAGGTATGGTGAGCAAGATCTGTGGATGACCATGTCATTAGCATACAGTTTTACTGGAAACTGGGTTTATCTGCTAGTAATCTATTGATGTAGATGGAAAAGAGTAATTGTGATGGAATAGAGTCTTGGGAACTCCTTTGAATAGTGGTGCTTTTGAAGAGATGGTGGTACTCACTTTTCACTAAGAATGTGTGACTGGAAAGAAAACTATGGAACCATTGTTTTTGCTACTAGTTCCTTAGGATAGCAGAGCTGTTTGGAGAAGGTGATGGTCAACCAGGTTGAGTGTTTTTGTTAGACCAATGAATATTGCACCTGTCAGGTGACCTTTGTTGGTTACTATTAAGATATCATCTGTTAAAGTCCATAGTATAGTCATTGAGCCGCTGTTGCCTTAGAAACCATGCCAGGTTGAGATGTAATTTGATAACTGACAGAAAGTCAATTTTTGTAGCATCTTACACAGACAGCTATGTCAAATACTAAGATCTTTTCTGTACTAGATGCAAAATTCGTGCATCCAAGTTGTCTGAGTTTATTATAGATTCTAAGAGATATTTTTTCACTTATTAGATTACACAGGTGTATTTCTTACTTTACAATATGTTATGATATTATACTTCTAATATCACTAGATTCTTCATTGAGAATACTGTAGATAAATATGTACACACGTTTTCACAGTCTCCTGCTGTTGAGTAAGTTGGCTATTTATTCTTCAAATTTTTGAGCATGCAGTCTTGCCAGCTTATCTATAAACCTGTTTGTTACTTTCAATCTCTTATGCCAGACTATTGTGAGGATCTATGATGGCAGGAAATGGTTTACATTTGATTCCAAACCAGATGTTTAATACATAATAAATTTTAAAGCATTGATTTAATAGCTGCATGTGTTATAGTATCACAGATTTATGAAGATTGTAATGCAATTGTCTTATTGGTTACAAGTTCAGTTCTCGAATGATTTTGTCAGTGATTTGAAATTTTAGGCTACTATAACTAGGATGTTAAACTGTGAGGCCTTTGTTGTCTTACTTGTAATGCATCTGTCTCAAAACTTTCTCTAAATACTCAAGTGCTCTATCACTATGAACTCTCCTCCAGCTGTTTCTCATAACCTCCTCTAAATATGAGCTGTTTGCATGCCCTGCTGTATCACTATGAACTCTCCTCCAGCTGTGTCTCATAACCTCCTCTAAATATGAGCTGTTTGCATGCCCTGCTGTATCACTATGAACTCTCCTCCAGCTGTTTCTCATAACCTCCTCTAAATATGAGCTGTTTGCATGCCCTGCTGTATCACTATGAACTCTCCTCCAGCTGTTTCTCATAACCTCCTCTAAATATGAGCTGTTTGCATGCCCTGCTGTATCACTATGAACTCTCCTCCAGCTGTTTCTCATAACCTCCTCTAAATATGAGCTGTTTGCATGCCCTGCTGTATCACTATGAACTCTCCTCCAGCTGTTTCTCATAACCTCCTCTAAATATGAGCTGTTTGCATGCCCTGCTGTATCACTATGAACTCTCCTCCAGGTGTTTCTCATAACCTCCTCTAAATATGAGCTGTTTGCATGCCCTGCTGTATCACTATGAACTCTCCTCCAGCTGTTTCTCATAACCTCCTCTAAATATGAGCTGTTTGCATGCCCTGTTGTATCACTATGAACTCTCCTCCAGCTGTTTCTCATAACCTCCTCTAAATATGAGCTGTTTGCATGCCCTGCTGTATCACTATGAACTCTCCTCCAGCTGTTTCTCATAACCTCCTCTAAATATGAGCTGTTTGCATGCCCTGCTGTATCACTATGAACTCTCCTCCAGCTGTTTCTCATAACCTCCTCTAAATATGAGCTGTTTGCATGCCCTGCTGTATCACTATGAACTCTCCTCCAGCTGTTTCTCATAACCTCCTCTAAATATGAGCTGTTTGCATGCCCTGCTGTATCACTATGAACTCTCCTCCAGCTGTTTCTCATAACCTCCTCTAAATATGAGCTGTTTGCATGCCCTGCTGTATCACTATGAACTCTCCTCCAGCTGTTTCTCATAACCTCCTCTAAATATGAGCTGTTTGCATGCCCTGCTGTATCACTATGAACTCTCCTCCAGCTGTTTCTCATAACCTCCTCTAAATATGAGCTGTTTGCATGCCCTGCTGTATCACTATGAACTCTCCTCCAGCTGTTTCTCATAACCTCCTCTAAATATGAGCTGTTTGCATGCCCTGCTGTATCACTATGAACTCTCCTCCAGCTGTTTCTCATAACCTCCTCTAAATATGAGCTGTTTGCATGCCCTGCTGTATCACTATGAACTCTCCTCCAGCTGTTTCTCATAACCTCCTCTAAATATGAGCTGTTTGCATGCCCTGCTGTATCACTATGAACTCTCCTCCAGCTGTTTCTCATAACCTCCTCTAAATATGAGCTGTTTGCATGCCCTGCTGTATCACTATGAACTCTCCTCCAGCTGTTTCTCATAACCTCCTCTAAATATGAGCTGTTTGCATGCCCTGCTGTATCACTATGAACTCTCCTCCAGCTGTTTCTCATAACCTCCTCTAAATATGAGCTGTTTGCATGCCCTGCTGTATCACTATGAACTCTCCTCCAGCTGTTTCTCATAACCTCCTCTAAATATGAGCTGTTTGCATGCCCTGCTGTATCACTATGAACTCTCCTCCAGCTGTTTCTCATAACCTCCTCTAAATATGAGCTGTTTGCATGCCCTGCTGTATCACTATGAACTCTCCTCCAGCTGTTTCTCATAACCTCCTCTAAATATGAGCTGTTTGCATGCCCTGCTGTATCACTATGAACTCTCCTCCAGCTGTTTCTCATAACCTCCTCTAAATATGAGCTGTTTGCATGCCCTGCTGTATCACTATGAACTCTCCTCCAGCTGTTTCTCATAACCTCCTCTAAATATGAGCTGTTTGCATGCCCTGCTGTATCACTATGAACTCTCCTCCAGCTGTTTCTCATAACCTCCTCTAAATATGAGCTGTTTGCATGCCCTGCTGTATCACTATGAACTCTCCTCCAGCTGTTTCTCATAACCTCCTCTAAATATGAGCTGTTTGCATGCCCTGCTGTATCACTATGAACTCTCCTCCAGCTGTTTCTCATAACCTCCTCTAAATATGAGCTGTTTGCATGCCCTGCTGTATCACTATGAACTCTCCTCCAGCTGTTTCTCATAACCTCCTCTAAATATGAGCTGTTTGCATGCCCTGCTGTATCACTATGAACTCTCCTCCAGGTGTTTCTCATAACCTCCTCTAAATATGAGCTGTTTGCATGCCCTGCTGTATCACTATGAACTCTCCTCCAGCTGTTTCTCATAACCTCCTCTAAATATGAGCTGTTTGCATGCCCTGCTGTATCACTATGAACTCTCCTCCAGCTGTGTCTCATAACCTCCTCTAAATATGAGCTGTTTGCATGCCCTGCTGTATCACTATGAACTCTCCTCCAGCTGTTTCTCATAACCTCCTCTAAATATGAGCTGTTTGCATGCCCTGCTGTATCACTATGAACTCTCCTCCAGCTGTTTCTCATAACCTCCTCTAAATATGAGCTGTTTGCATGCCCTGCTGTATCACTATGAACTCTCCTCCAGCTGTTTCTCATAACCTCCTCTAAATATGAGCTGTTTGCATGCCCTGCTGTATCACTATGAACTCTCCTCCAGCTGTTTCTCATAACCTCCTCTAAATATGAGCTGTTTGCATGCCCTGCTGTATCACTATGAACTCTCCTCCAGCTGTTTCTCATAACCTCCTCTAAATATGAGCTGTTTGCATGCCCTGCTGTATCACTATGAACTCTCCTCCAGCTGTTTCTCATAACCTCCTCTAAATATGAGCTGTTTGCATGCCCTGCTGTATCACTATGAACTCTCCTCCAGCTGTTTCTCATAACCTCCTCTAAATATGAGCTGTTTGCATGCCCTGCTGTATCACTATGAACTCTCCTCCAGCTGTTTCTCATAACCTCCTCTAAATATGAGCTGTTTGCATGCCCTGCTGTATCACTATGAACTCTCCTCCAGCTGTTTCTCATAACCTCCTCTAAATATGAGCTGTTTGCATGCCCTGCTGTATCACTATGAACTCTCCTCCAGCTGTTTCTCATAACCTCCTCTAAATATGAGCTGTTTGCATGCCCTGCTGTATCACTATGAACTCTCCTCCAGCTGTGTCTCATAACCTCCTCTAAATATGAGCTGTTTGCATGCCCTGCTGTATCACTATGAACTCTCCTCCAGCTGTTTCTCATAACCTCCTCTAAATATGAGCTGTTTGCATGCCCTGCTGTATCACTATGAACTCTCCTCCAGCTGTTTCTCATAACCTCCTCTAAATATGAGCTGTTTGCATGCCCTGCTGTATCACTATGAACTCTCCTCCAGCTGTTTCTCATAACCTCCTCTAAATATGAGCTGTTTGCATGCCCTGCTGTATCACTATGAACTCTCCTCCAGCTGTTTCTCATAACCTCCTCTAAATATGAGCTGTTTGCATGCCCTGCTGTATCACTATGAACTCTCCTCCAGCTGTTTCTCATAACCTCCTCTAAATATGAGCTGTTTGCATGCCCTGCTGTATCACTATGAACTCTCCTCCAGCTGTTTCTCATAACCTCCTCTAAATATGAGCTGTTTGCATGCCCTGCTGTATCACTATGAACTCTCCTCCAGCTGTTTCTCATAACCTCCTCTAAATATGAGCTGTTTGCATGCCCTGCTGTATCACTATGAACTCTCCTCCAGCTGTTTCTCATAACCTCCTCTAAATATGAGCTGTTTGCATGCCCTGCTGTATCACTATGAACTCTCCTCCAGCTGTTTCTCATAACCTCCTCTAAATATGAGCTGTTTGCATGCCCTGCTGTATCACTATGAACTCTCCTCCAGCTGTTTCTCATAACCTCCTCTAAATATGAGCTGTTTGCATGCCCTGCTGTATCACTATGAACTCTCCTCCAGCTGTTTCTCATAACCTCCTCTAAATATGAGCTGTTTGCATGCCCTGCTGTATCACTATGAACTCTCCTCCAGCTGTTTCTCATAACCTCCTCTAAATATGAGCTGTTTGCATGCCCTGCTGTATCACTATGAACTCTCCTCCAGCTGTTTCTCATAACCTCCTCTAAATATGAGCTGTTTGCATGCCCTGCTGTATCACTATGAACTCTCCTCCAGCTGTTTCTCATAACCTCCTCTAAATATGAGCTGTTTGCATGCCCTGCTGTATCACTATGAACTCTCCTCCAGCTGTTTCTCATAACCTCCTCTAAATATGAGCTGTTTGCATGCCCTGCTGTATCACTATGAACTCTCCTCCAGCTGTTTCTCATAACCTCCTCTAAATATGAGCTGTTTGCATGCCCTGCTGTATCACTATGAACTCTCCTCCAGCTGTTTCTCATAACCTCCTCTAAATATGAGCTGTTTGCATGCCCTGCTGTATCACTATGAACTCTCCTCCAGCTGTTTCTCATAACCTCCTCTAAATATGAGCTGTTTGCATGCCCTGCTGTATCACTATGAACTCTCCTCCAGCTGTTTCTCATAACCTCCTCTAAATATGAGCTGTTTGCATGCCCTGCTGTATCACTATGAACTCTCCTCCAGCTGTTTCTCATAACCTCCTCTAAATATGAGCTGTTTGCATGCCCTGCTGTATCACTATGAACTCTCCTCCAGCTGTTTCTCATAACCTCCTCTAAATATGAGCTGTTTGCATGCCCTGCTGTATCACTATGAACTCTCCTCCAGCTGTTTCTCATAACCTCCTCTAAATATGAGCTGTTTGCATGCCCTGCTGTATCACTATGAACTCTCCTCCAGCTGTTTCTCATAACCTCCTCTAAATATGAGCTGTTTGCATGCCCTGCTGTATCACTATGAACTCTCCTCCAGCTGTTTCTCATAACCTCCTCTAAATATGAGCTGTTTGCATGCCCTGCTGTATCACTATGAACTCTCCTCCAGCTGTTTCTCATAACCTCCTCTAAATATGAGCTGTTTGCATGCCCTGCTGTATCACTATGAACTCTCCTCCAGCTGTTTCTCATAACCTCCTCTAAATATGAGCTGTTTGCATGCCCTGCTGTATCACTATGAACTCTCCTCCAGCTGTTTCTCATAACCTCCTCTAAATATGAGCTGTTTGCATGCCCTGCTGTATCACTATGAACTCTCCTCCAGCTGTGTCTCATAACCTCCTCTAAATATGAGCTGTTTGCATGCCCTGCTGTATCACTATGAACTCTCCTCCAGCTGTTTCTCATAACCTCCTCTAAATATGAGCTGTTTGCATGCCCTGCTGTATCACTATGAACTCTCCTCCAGCTGTTTCTCATAACCTCCTCTAAATATGAGCTGTTTGCATGCCCTGCTGTATCACTATGAACTCTCCTCCAGCTGTTTCTCATAACCTCCTCTAAATATGAGCTGTTTGCATGCCCTGCTGTATCACTATGAACTCTCCTCCAGCTGTTTCTCATAACCTCCTCTAAATATGAGCTGTTTGCATGCCCTGCTGTATCACTATGAACTCTCCTCCAGCTGTTTCTCATAACCTCCTCTAAATATGAGCTGTTTGCATGCCCTGCTGTATCACTATGAACTCTCCTCCAGCTGTTTCTCATAACCTCCTCTAAATATGAGCTGTTTGCATGCCCTGCTGTATCACTATGAACTCTCCTCCAGCTGTTTCTCATAACCTCCTCTAAATATGAGCTGTTTGCATGCCCTGCTGTATCACTATGAACTCTCCTCCAGCTGTTTCTCATAACCTCCTCTAAATATGAGCTGTTTGCATGCCCTGCTGTATCACTATGAACTCTCCTCCAGCTGTTTCTCATAACCTCCTCTAAATATGAGCTGTTTGCATGCCCTGCTGTATCACTATGAACTCTCCTCCAGCTGTTTCTCATAACCTCCTCTAAATATGAGCTGTTTGCATGCCCTGCTGTATCACTATGAACTCTCCTCCAGCTGTGTCTCATAACCTCCTCTAAATATGAGCTGTTTGCATGCCCTGCTGTATCACTATGAACTCTCCTCCAGCTGTTTCTCATAACCTCCTCTAAATATGAGCTGTTTGCATGCCCTGCTGTATCACTATGAACTCTCCTCCAGCTGTTTCTCATAACCTCCTCTAAATATGAGCTGTTTGCATGCCCTGCTGTATCACTATGAACTCTCCTCCAGCTGTTTCTCATAACCTCCTCTAAATATGAGCTGTTTGCATGCCCTGCTGTATCACTATGAACTCTCCTCCAGCTGTTTCTCATAACCTCCTCTAAATATGAGCTGTTTGCATGCCCTGCTGTATCACTATGAACTCTCCTCCAGCTGTTTCTCATAACCTCCTCTAAATATGAGCTGTTTGCATGCCCTGCTGTATCACTATGAACTCTCCTCCAGCTGTTTCTCATAACCTCCTCTAAATATGAGCTGTTTGCATGCCCTGCTGTATCACTATGAACTCTCCTCCAGCTGTTTCTCATAACCTCCTCTAAATATGAGCTGTTTGCATGCCCTGCTGTATCACTATGAACTCTCCTCCAGCTGTTTCTCATAACCTCCTCTAAATATGAGCTGTTTGCATGCCCTGCTGTATCACTATGAACTCTCCTCCAGCTGTTTCTCATAACCTCCTCTAAATATGAGCTGTTTGCATGCCCTGCTGTATCACTATGAACTCTCCTCCAGCTGTTTCTCATAACCTCCTCTAAATATGAGCTGTTTGCATGCCCTGCTGTATCACTATGAACTCTCCTCCAGCTGTTTCTCATAACCTCCTCTAAATATGAGCTGTTTGCATGCCCTGCTGTATCACTATGAACTCTCCTCCAGCTGTTTCTCATAACCTCCTCTAAATATGAGCTGTTTGCATGCCCTGCTGTATCACTATGAACTCTCCTCCAGCTGTTTCTCATAACCTCCTCTAAATATGAGCTGTTTGCATGCCCTGCTGTATCACTATGAACTCTCCTCCAGCTGTTTCTCATAACCTCCTCTAAATATGAGCTGTTTGCATGCCCTGCTGTATCACTATGAACTCTCCTCCAGCTGTTTCTCATAACCTCCTCTAAATATGAGCTGTTTGCATGCCCTGCTGTATCACTATGAACTCTCCTCCAGCTGTTTCTCATAACCTCCTCTAAATATGAGCTGTTTGCATGCCCTGCTGTATCACTATGAACTCTCCTCCAGCTGTTTCTCATAACCTCCTCTAAATATGAGCTGTTTGCATGCCCTGCTGTATCACTATGAACTCTCCTCCAGCTGTTTCTCATAACCTCCTCTAAATATGAGCTGTTTGCATGCCCTGCTGTATCACTATGAACTCTCCTCCAGCTGTTTCTCATAACCTCCTCTAAATATGAGCTGTTTGCATGCCCTGCTGTATCACTATGAACTCTCCTCCAGCTGTTTCTCATAACCTCCTCTAAATATGAGCTGTTTGCATGCCCTGCTGTATCACTATGAACTCTCCTCCAGCTGTTTCTCATAACCTCCTCTAAATATGAGCTGTTTGCATGCCCTGCTGTATCACTATGAACTCTCCTCCAGCTGTTTCTCATAACCTCCTCTAAATATGAGCTGTTTGCATGCCCTGCTGTATCACTATGAACTCTCCTCCAGCTGTTTCTCATAACCTCCTCTAAATATGAGCTGTTTGCATGCCCTGCTGTATCACTATGAACTCTCCTCCAGCTGTTTCTCATAACCTCCTCTAAATATGAGCTGTTTGCATGCCCTGCTGTATCACTATGAACTCTCCTCCAGCTGTTTCTCATAACCTCCTCTAAATATGAGCTGTTTGCATGCCCTGCTGTATCACTATGAACTCTCCTCCAGCTGTTTCTCATAACCTCCTCTAAATATGAGCTGTTTGCATGCCCTGCTGTATCACTATGAACTCTCCTCCAGCTGTTTCTCATAACCTCCTCTAAATATGAGCTGTTTGCATGCCCTGCTGTATCACTATGAACTCTCCTCCAGCTGTTTCTCATAACCTCCTCTAAATATGAGCTGTTTGCATGCCCTGCTGTATCACTATGAACTCTCCTCCAGCTGTTTCTCATAACCTCCTCTAAATATGAGCTGTTTGCATGCCCTGCTGTATCACTATGAACTCTCCTCCAGCTGTTTCTCATAACCTCCTCTAAATATGAGCTGTTTGCATGCCCTGCTGTATCACTATGAACTCTCCTCCAGCTGTTTCTCATAACCTCCTCTAAATATGAGCTGTTTGCATGCCCTGCTGTATCACTATGAACTCTCCTCCAGCTGTTTCTCATAACCTCCTCTAAATATGAGCTGTTTGCATGCCCTGCTGTATCACTATGAACTCTCCTCCAGCTGTTTCTCATAACCTCCTCTAAATATGAGCTGTTTGCATGCCCTGCTGTATCACTATGAACTCTCCTCCAGCTGTTTCTCATAACCTCCTCTAAATATGAGCTGTTTGCATGCCCTGCTGTATCACTATGAACTCTCCTCCAGCTGTTTCTCATAACCTCCTCTAAATATGAGCTGTTTGCATGCCCTGCTGTATCACTATGAACTCTCCTCCAGCTGTTTCTCATAACCTCCTCTAAATATGAGCTGTTTGCATGCCCTGCTGTATCACTATGAACTCTCCTCCAGCTGTTTCTCATAACCTCCTCTAAATATGAGCTGTTTGCATGCCCTGCTGTATCACTATGAACTCTCCTCCAGCTGTTTCTCATAACCTCCTCTAAATATGAGCTGTTTGCATGCCCTGCTGTATCACTATGAACTCTCCTCCAGCTGTTTCTCATAACCTCCTCTAAATATGAGCTGTTTGCATGCCCTGCTGTATCACTATGAACTCTCCTCCAGCTGTTTCTCATAACCTCCTCTAAATATGAGCTGTTTGCATGCCCTGCTGTATCACTATGAACTCTCCTCCAGCTGTTTCTCATAACCTCCTCTAAATATGAGCTGTTTGCATGCCCTGCTGTATCACTATGAACTCTCCTCCAGCTGTTTCTCATAACCTCCTCTAAATATGAGCTGTTTGCATGCCCTGCTGTATCACTATGAACTCTCCTCCAGCTGTTTCTCATAACCTCCTCTAAATATGAGCTGTTTGCATGCCCTGCTGTATCACTATGAACTCTCCTCCAGCTGTTTCTCATAACCTCCTCTAAATATGAGCTGTTTGCATGCCCTGCTGTATCACTATGAACTCTCCTCCAGCTGTTTCTCATAACCTCCTCTAAATATGAGCTGTTTGCATGCCCTGCTGTATCACTATGAACTCTCCTCCAGCTGTTTCTCATAACCTCCTCTAAATATGAGCTGTTTGCATGCCCTGCTGTATCACTATGAACTCTCCTCCAGCTGTTTCTCATAACCTCCTCTAAATATGAGCTGTTTGCATGCCCTGCTGTATCACTATGAACTCTCCTCCAGCTGTTTCTCATAACCTCCTCTAAATATGAGCTGTTTGCATGCCCTGCTGTATCACTATGAACTCTCCTCCAGCTGTTTCTCATAACCTCCTCTAAATATGAGCTGTTTGCATGCCCTGCTGTATCACTATGAACTCTCCTCCAGCTGTTTCTCATAACCTCCTCTAAATATGAGCTGTTTGCATGCCCTGCTGTATCACTATGAACTCTCCTCCAGCTGTTTCTCATAACCTCCTCTAAATATGAGCTGTTTGCATGCCCTGCTGTATCACTATGAACTCTCCTCCAGCTGTTTCTCATAACCTCCTCTAAATATGAGCTGTTTGCATGCCCTGCTGTATCACTATGAACTCTCCTCCAGCTGTTTCTCATAACCTCCTCTAAATATGAGCTGTTTGCATGCCCTGCTGTATCACTATGAACTCTCCTCCAGCTGTTTCTCATAACCTCCTCTAAATATGAGCTGTTTGCATGCCCTGCTGTATCACTATGAACTCTCCTCCAGCTGTTTCTCATAACCTCCTCTAAATATGAGCTGTTTGCATGCCCTGCTGTATCACTATGAACTCTCCTCCAGCTGTTTCTCATAACCTCCTCTAAATATGAGCTGTTTGCATGCCCTGCTGTATCACTATGAACTCTCCTCCAGCTGTTTCTCATAACCTCCTCTAAATATGAGCTGTTTGCATGCCCTGCTGTATCACTATGAACTCTCCTCCAGCTGTTTCTCATAACCTCCTCTAAATATGAGCTGTTTGCATGCCCTGCTGTATCACTATGAACTCTCCTCCAGCTGTTTCTCATAACCTCCTCTAAATATGAGCTGTTTGCATGCCCTGCTGTATCACTATGAACTCTCCTCCAGCTGTTTCTCATAACCTCCTCTAAATATGAGCTGTTTGCATGCCCTGCTGTATCACTATGAACTCTCCTCCAGCTGTTTCTCATAACCTCCTCTAAATATGAGCTGTTTGCATGCCCTGCTGTATCACTATGAACTCTCCTCCAGCTGTTTCTCATAACCTCCTCTAAATATGAGCTGTTTGCATGCCCTGCTGTATCACTATGAACTCTCCTCCAGCTGTTTCTCATAACCTCCTCTAAATATGAGCTGTTTGCATGCCCTGCTGTATCACTATGAACTCTCCTCCAGCTGTTTCTCATAACCTCCTCTAAATATGAGCTGTTTGCATGCCCTGCTGTATCACTATGAACTCTCCTCCAGCTGTTTCTCATAACCTCCTCTAAATATGAGCTGTTTGCATGCCCTGCTGTATCACTATGAACTCTCCTCCAGCTGTTTCTCATAACCTCCTCTAAATATGAGCTGTTTGCATGCCCTGCTGTATCACTATGAACTCTCCTCCAGCTGTTTCTCATAACCTCCTCTAAATATGAGCTGTTTGCATGCCCTGCTGTATCACTATGAACTCTCCTCCAGCTGTTTCTCATAACCTCCTCTAAATATGAGCTGTTTGCATGCCCTGCTGTATCACTATGAACTCTCCTCCAGCTGTTTCTCATAACCTCCTCTAAATATGAGCTGTTTGCATGCCCTGCTGTATCACTATGAACTCTCCTCCAGCTGTTTCTCATAACCTCCTCTAAATATGAGCTGTTTGCATGCCCTGCTGTATCACTATGAACTCTCCTCCAGCTGTTTCTCATAACCTCCTCTAAATATGAGCTGTTTGCATGCCCTGCTGTATCACTATGAACTCTCCTCCAGCTGTTTCTCATAACCTCCTCTAAATATGAGCTGTTTGCATGCCCTGCTGTATCACTATGAACTCTCCTCCAGCTGTTTCTCATAACCTCCTCTAAATATGAGCTGTTTGCATGCCCTGCTGTATCACTATGAACTCTCCTCCAGCTGTTTCTCATAACCTCCTCTAAATATGAGCTGTTTGCATGCCCTGCTGTATCACTATGAACTCTCCTCCAGCTGTGTCTCATAACCTCCTCTAAATATGAGCTGTTTGCATGCCCTGCTGTATCACTATGAACCCCCCCATGAAAAAAAA
>NC_056741.1:740192386-740220387 GCF_019279795.1 Protopterus annectens | reverse complement strand
CCAAAACACACACACACACACACACACACACACACACACACACACGCAGACTCACTGGCAAACACTTTCATACACACACACACACACACACACACACACACACACACACACACACACACACATGCACTGTGTACCAATTTTATGTGACAGCCTTGATCAAAACCTATTTTATATGGTTTTCACAGGAATTCTCAACAACATATCTATTTTTAGTTCATAGTCTAAAAAAATGCAATATTTTACCTAAGGAACATTTCATTTCACATTTGATTATAAAAAAATAAAATGGTTTATGAGTTATTGAGAAAGAAAATAAAAGACCTCTTCAGGTATGCAAGCGGGCACACACATTAACACACCATTACACAAATGTACATAAATATTCTTATATTAATTTACCAATTTTGTATGCCAGAATCAATCAAAATGTATTTTTATGTGAAGCCTCATCAAGATTTCTACATTCATTTTTGCAGTCTGAAAAAAGGGAAAAGGTTTTGTTAGGGAGAATGTTTGTCTGTATCGTAGGGGAGTATGGTAAGGGTTTTGCTACCTTGCAATGGACTTTTTCATTTTTTTTGTGATGGTACTAATATATTGTGCAGCTGCACCTGCTGAGCAGCATAACAGGGGAAGGGGATCACTGTGTTGAGAAGAGCAGCACCATTCCAATGCATGCAGCTACTGTCCCATAGTTTACCAGTTTTGGACCAGCCAGTACCCCAGTGGCACTGGTTGCTGCATATGACTAGGGATGGGGTTGTTTGTAAATGCACTCCATGTGCATGGTATACACTACTGACACAAAAGGGCAAGACCATGTATTTGGATTCACTAATTTGTCAATCACTCAGGGCTGTGGTAATGAGATATACTACATACCAGCACGGCACATTGATAATTACAAATAGCGCTCTGTATTTTTAGCACTTCTTAGCATGGCACACTAAGGCCATTAAAAAGACCACCCCATTCTTAAAGAAATGTCTTTGCACTAGCTGATACTGGAATATAGCAGTAGACTAATAAGGCCTACAGCATGGAGATGTCTCTATCCAGGGAAGAACAAACATTTATATTTTAAGAGACAACATTTTGGAGCAGTACTTGTCACAATCATGAAACCCCATTAATCAAAATGTTTGAAATGACATAAATATATGGAATTTTATCTTTTTACATTAGTGTACAGTCACACTTATAGCTGTGGGTAAAATATTCTTTCCTCAACTAATCCTATCTGAATAAGGCATTCCCTTTTATTTATAACATAAATGTATTTCATCAAATTGCTCTACATTGACAGAATAAAACTAGGGAACTGGTAAGCTGCAACACATCCTTCAGTTACATTTTAATGAATTCTAGCTCTTGATTTCCAGTTGTGAAACTAGCATTTTAAGCTCCAAAATTATATTTGTGCTTCAAAAGTTGTCACATTTATTACAACATTACTAGCACTGTATCTTGATGGACAACCCTGGTGAGCAATATGCACACACACACACACACACACACACACACACACACACACACACACACACACACACACACACACACACACACACACACACATGCACACACACACACACACACACACACACACACACACACACACACACACACACACACCTATAAGATTTACTGTCATAATCTTGAAGCGGACTTGGTCATATCATCGACCCACATCCGAGAAAAATCACAATGCCGTATTCTGATATTGTCGAATTACATCCTGAATTCGACCTAGGAACAAGCATTAACATGGCTTAAATTGGCTTAAATTCTGGTGTCATTCAAAGGGGATCCAATGTCTGTCTGCCTGGGATGACATGCTGGACAAGCCACGCTGCTTCGCAAGGGACGGCTTGCACCTGTCACCCCTGGGCTTCCGGATATTGGCAAAGGCTCTTGCCACCCCCATAGTGCCTTTTTTAGGCAAGGCTCAAATTCTAAATCTACCACCCTAGAACACCAAAAAGGAAAAAAAACTAAGGGTAATGCTGCTCAATGCCAGAAGTCTCAATCTCAAGATGCACGCACTCCAGGCCCTTCTCAATATGGAGAACATCGATGTCTGTGCTGTGACAGAAACCTGGTTCAAGGCTCCTGAGAGCACCCCAGCACTAACAGGTCTCACCTCATATCATGCGTTCCGGCCCCAAAATCCGGACAACACCAAGAAAGGAGGGGGGGTGTCCATATTCATAAAGGACACCCACACCTCAAGGTTGGTGGCAACGCACGATGCATCGGAGACCATCCAGGTGCAATTAACCATAGGCAAGACTGCTCTGCAATTTGTAGCATGTTACAGGCCACCCTCTCAAACTCAGGAACCTCACATGGCCTTCCTGAAAACATTGGAGGGGATAAATGTATCTCCAAACATCATCATACTAGGTGACTTCAACTACCCTAATATAGACTGGGAACACTACTCAAGCCCGAACACTCTAACCCAAAGATTCCTGGAGTTCATAAACTCAAATGCCATGGAACAACTAGTCACCATCCCCACAAGAGGAGAAAACATACTTGATCTCATCATCACGAACATGGGATCAAAATGTTCAACACCGGAAGTATACCCCTCACTAGTGAGATCAGATCATAAACTAATCTCACTGGAGGTCCTCATCCCGCCCCACCTGAAACAAAAAGACCACAGTGAAAAACTTCTCAAAAGCCGATTTCACACTTCTAAAAACTAGTGTGGTCTCCTTTAAGGCCCCTGAGCCAGTGGTAAACATTACTCAAACCGCTGAATCACTTACAAATGCCTTCTACCAGCACCTACAGGACTGCATGGATCAGGCAATCCCAAACAAAACTAAAACTCTCTGTACCAAAGGCAAGCATCCAGTCTGGTGGACCCCAGCCATAAACAAGCTCTACAACAAAGGAGGAAGCTACTACAAGATAGAGCAAAATCCTTGAAAGGTAAGACACCTTTGATCATTATAAGTAAAAACTAAGAGCTCTCATAAAATCATCCAAGGCAAATTTTGAGAGAAAAATCGCCAAGGACTCTAAAGAGAATCATAAGGCCTTCTTTAGCTATGTTAGAAACCTAGGAGGAAACTCCCAGATATGCTCAGAATTAGTTCAAAATGATGTGAAAATTACTGAACCTACACACATTGCCAACATACTGGCTGACAGGTTCAGTGCAAACTTCTCCCCCCCCCAAAAGGAGAGATATCTATTCCAGAGGATTGTAGCCCCCAAACATGTCCAACGCCCAGGTGAGAACTGCCCTCACTAAGGCAAAAACACAGCATCCATGGGACGGATGGTGTCCCCAGCTGTGTGCTTCACGAACTCAACGAGGAATTAAACCCACAGTTAGGACAGCTGTTTAATCTTAGCCTCACCTCAGGATACGTGCCCAAGAAGTGGCGCGGCGACTGTGGTCCCACTTCATAAGGGCGGTGCCTCCACAGACCCTGGAAATTACCGCCCATTAGCTTGACAAGCCTTATCTGCAAAGCCATGGAAAGGATCATAATGGAACTCATAAATAAAGACATAGGGAACTTGCAGACTTTGGATCCAACCCAGTTTGGCTTTGTCAAAGGCAGATCCTGCCTCTTAAACTTGGTTGACTTTTTTGAGACTGTCACCAAGGCCATTGATGAGGGAAAGGCAGTCCATACAGCCTACCTCGACCTGGCAAAGGCCTTCGACACAATACCCCACTCAGGTATCATCGAAAAACTCATCAGCTTGAATGTAAACCCATACATCACAAGATGGGTTGCAAACTGGCTAAGTGACAGAACCCACAGGGTCAGAGTTGCTGGAGCCATGTCAGACTCAAAGCCTGTCACAAGTGGTGTCCCACAGGGCTCAGTCCTGGGTCCACTCTTGTTTGGCATCTACTTTTCTGAAGTACAAGCAAACACAGGAGGGTTATGGCTGACAAAGTTTGCAGATGACTGCAAACTGGGCGCCATAGTCGAAAACACATCTGACACAGATATCCTCCAGAAGGGCCTCACAGAAACGGATAACTGGTGCCAGAGCCATGGCCTGAAGTTAAACGCCAAAAAATGCATAGTCATACCCTTCGGGAAAAACAAGGTTACCCCTAGCTACCATATAGATGGCAATCCACTGAGCACAGAAAAGTCATCAGGGATCTGGGGACCCAGGTTGACAGTAGCCTTTCGTTTGACACTCATGTTGCTAAAGTAGTTAGGAAAACCTTCTATATCGCCCACCTGATCATGAAGGGATTCACATCTAGATCAAGGGAGGTCATCGTCCCCCTGTACTCATCACTCATTAGACCTATGATTGAGTACAATGCCCGTTCGAATGTATCTGACCAGACACCTGCTGCAGCTTGAAAGGCCCCAAAAGTTCCTCACCAAAAGGATAAAGGGTCTCAAAAATATGTCTTATGCTGCCCGACTGAAAGAACTCCAGCTCTATTCAGTCTCATACCACTTGCTCAGAGGTGACCTGTGCCTGACATATAAGGCCATGTCAAACCCAGATTTGATGAATATGCTTCACCTCAAAAATCTAGATCCCTCAGAACCACAAGGGCGGAGACTTAAACCTTGACACGGTTATAAATAGAACGTGCTGGAGGGACAGATTCATCACCCAGAGACTCCCTATGCTGTGGAACAAAATCCCGGTACATGTGAGGCAGAGCACCTCTCTGGCCTTGTTCAAGAGGAATCTTGACCAATGGATGGGAGATTGCAGATATACCCCAGGGATTACTTCAGTGTCACTGCTTGACAGAGGCACAGCAAAATGATAGGCATAGTTTTTATTCAAACTAAAGGGGTGGCGAAAGCCACATAACTATGGGCTAGGCTTATAAATGCCCTTGGGCAGATAGCCTAGTATGAACCTATGAACCTATGAACCTATGAACCTATGGGTTGAGATAGGGCGAGATTTGTACTTTGAGAATATCGGAGTTCGACATTGTCACCATTTGACCTCCAGACTTCGTGCAAAGTGGATTCGACCAAATCCACTTCAAGATTATGATAGTAAGCCCACCTATAACTATGCATGGCTAGGCTTAAAAAGGCCCTATGAGTGTAACTACTCATTGGATAGGTTCCTACTGCTGATTCTCCTTGCATAAAAACTATAATTCTGTGCTTTGCACCATAGGACACTTCTTACTACTACTGATCTACTATAATCTACTGATGCCCCCTGTGATGAATGAACCAGTATCAGTCTCTTACTTCCATCTATCTCCCCAACCAGTTCTACCAGTACCAAGGTCACTAATCAAGCTAGGCTGGCTGGGGTGCAGTCAGTGATTTATCGCTGTGTGTGACAGAACTGGCCTATAAGTCTTCTGCTTTGTACTGAAAACACTGATTTTGTTTGACTTAATGAAAATCACTAGTGAGGCCGACCTAATATCGGGAGATGTTACTGTTTATTTCTAAAGGGCAATCTCATCTTCAGATAGCTTGAACTGAAGGCTAATTGCAACCAACAACATGCCTTTTATTAAAATTTGGAAAATGATGGGGCCAATTACTGAGCCATGATGGACTTTGGGTGGGGGCTTAGCAGAATTTGCTACTGTGTTTTTATCAGCAGTATGGAAGGACTGAGGACACAAGTAACTGTCTAACTAGTCAAGGGCATCTAGAAAGAGGAACACTGACGTGTTATGCCAACAAATGGTTATGTGTTGCAGAATGGAATAATGTTGACAGTTGCATGTTTGCAGCATTAATGAAGAATCCTTTTCACGTGCTCTAGAAGTCCTTCATGACCACTGCATGCAGAAAGAGTAGTTGTGAAGTACTCATCTCCAGCATGGGGTTGTCAAGATTGCACTTTACTCCCTTAGGAACAATAATGACAACTCTCTTTTTTTTAAATAAGTCCCTCTTCTTTGTATTACCCATCAGTGATAAAGCGCATTCAAAAATTGGGCTAGCTTCTTGGAATATTATTTTCAATAATGTCAGTTTGCAGAAAAAAAATGATTAACTTTAAAAATGAACTTAAGGAACATTTATTAAAGGAGATAATATAACTGCTTTAAGGATAACAGTTAATCCAGAGTAACCATATAAGCCCAACTAGGACCTCAGAACTAACTATGCCCTACTTCTACATTAGCAAATGTATAGACACTGTGGATTTTCCAAATGCTGAGTAAATGTGAAGGCATTCTGTTTGTAAGTACCTTGTACATAGGTGTGTAACTTGCAAATGCGATCCTGTATATTGTGGTTTTATTTCTATAATTAGGCCCTATCATTTCTTATTGAAACACTTATATGCTTTCTCTTTAGCTAACCAGATATAATGTCGCACTGTTAGTTGCTAGTTGTATTTGTCTCTGTATGTATACTTATCCTGACACCAAATATTTAAGATGAACTCATTGTATACTTGATGTGTACTTAGCTGATTTTTGTAAAAAACATGTACAGTTTTGCTCTGCATTCATTGTTATAATACTCATTTAATTTTACTCTGTATTTGTTGTTGCTAGGCTTAACCTCTGAACCTAGATCATGACCAAAAAGAATCTTTGGACCAGTCCACCTACACGATCAATAAACTCATAAACAAATACAATTCTGAAAGCCTTACTCTAAGCTAATCCAAATTACCCATGATGCAATTCATATCTACAAAGTTGGCTATACCAAAGTATCTTGGGGAGTATCTTAGAGCATGACCTTTGGAATTCTTCAAAATTTAAGAAGCATAGACAATAAAGTTCTACTCTTTGTTCTTTGCATTGAGATCTAACTATAAGTTCTGCCTTTTTAGCTGAAATCATAACTTGCTAAATTTAACTGAACTGTACAAATATTTAAAATAAATTAGAGGTTCATGAAACACACCGAACTGCATTCAGCATCTGTGGATATGTACATCATGAGTCCGTGGCCCCAATATGCCAGCCAGCTGACTGTAAAAGTCATGCAGTTGCTCCCCTGCTTCTCTGCCACCTTCAGTCAGTTGTAATAGTGTAACATTTTAAGGCTTAACTTTATATTTCAGTGCAGGCATTATTAGTAAGGAGAAGAAAATATGATCAACAACGGGAAAATGATATGTGTGAGTAAAACATGATCACAGAGTCTGCCTACTCAATGCTTTACCCCAAAGAATAAGGTGATTATTGCTGTAAATTAAAAAAAAATCTTCACTTATGTCTCAGCCAGGATCACGTCAAGTCACCGAAGGTAGTTTCAGCAAACATGCAAATATTGAAGTAGACTTGCCAAAATTACATTTGGTGACAATGGGGTTTGCCTTTTTCTCCACTGTTGCATGTCCTGAAGTTGATACTTTGGTGGTATAGGGGCAGTTTCAACAAACATTTTTCACTGTTTTATGTTCGCTGAAACTGCCTTCAGCAACTCAGCATGAATTCCCTCAGTTCAATCAGTCTTTTCTACATTCCCTATATTATATATTGAAAGTCTGTTATTTAATACTCAGCTGAACAACTACTGATGATGCAGAATGTGTTACCTGAAGTGTGCACACCACAGAAATAGATTCTTCTCCCAACAAAATAAGAAACCTTTGCTATTAACTTAAAGAAACGTATGTGACAAAATGCATAACTTCATGGAAAAAACAAAAAGTCGTATGCTTAGTCTGATCTAGTGATGCCCTTGTTTAATATAATAGTAGAACAATAGCATGGCATACACCAATTTCACTAACACACTATCGCTGAATGGTGTAGTTAGTTAAATGGTAAACTGCAAGGGAAAATCTCCTTTCTTCTGAGGTCTATTTATCTCGGAGGTGACTATATTAACTTTGGGGATGTAGGTCACTGCCACCTGCATTTGAAGGGGTCATATATTTACAGCTAGTGTCAATGCTTTTTTGGATTGGCTATCTTCACATGAAATGGCATTCATTTTTGTATTTAGCCATATAACATGAATGATTAAGGAGCTGGGGTTCATGGCTTCATAGACACTAGGCATGAAATGCAAGAGATGATTGAAGAGCCTATCCCAATTTTTCAGTTGTCCCAGCACATGGTCTGGTTAGTAATTTGCTCAGAGTCACACAGTAGACAAATGGAGGGTTAAGGATTGAAACCCTGAACTACAAGAAGCAGCTTGTTAGCAGCTCATAACCGTAATCCTCTGCACTAACTACCAAACAAAAATTATACCACCATAGGTGGGACTTAAACCAACAATCCTTGGTTTGAGGGATCAAAGTCTTAACCATTAGACCACTGGGTATGTTCAGATAATTGTGGTCTTGGGTGGGGATTATGCCTACAAATATAAGTATGGCCATGTATGTGTGTGTGTGTGTGTGTGTGTGTGTTTATGTGTGTATATTATTTTAGAACTGTATTTATATAGCAGAGTCCAAGCAGAGCAAAACACACTGCAGCATTCTCACTAGGCTCTTGTGCTATTCACTGTTTATACAGATGAGACATGCAGATTAGAGTTTTATGTAATTTCAACAAAGCAACAGAATCTCCTACAATAACTATTACCATGCCGATAAAATAAGTAGCAGTTTTCCATTTATCTGAAGCTGCATGCTACTAGGATCACCCATAATGCTGCACTCAGGCAGATACCTATGCTGTACATAACTAAAGTTATGGGTGACTCATCTGATTCAAACCTCAGCTTGTATACTGTATTTGCTTTGCTCTATAGTCAAACATGACAAACAACTTATAATCAACATAATACAACAAACAGTGGAGAAGAATGACAATTCAGTACTATTCATTTTCTTTTAATATTCATATTTTTGAATACCACTGGACATCCTCAAGAGAAAATTCAAGAGAAAATTCAAGCAAGTTAATTAAGCAATACTGAAGATAATTACAATAGTCCATATTTTATCAAACTAACTTAGTTTCAGTTTTGTTTAAATTAAAATCAGATCCCTATATTGAAATTTCAACACTACCACATATTGAAGTAAAACCTGTAATTAAAATGACAAACTTTCTGCTGCTTCATATTACTTTCCATCTGTAACACATTTCTCTTTAGTCACTGTCTCTCTTTGCAAAGATGTGATGGATACTACAAAGATTTATGATGAAAGAGGACTGTGGACTGGAGGTTGGGAATGCAGGGCTACTTTGAAAATGGGAAAGCAGTGTGAAGCATATGCCAAGTGTTATAAATGTGAATGGTAATAGAGGTTTTGTTAAATATAGGGGTCAGCCTAAAACCTGTTTTTTTAGTAGGAAATATGATCACTTGATTAGTGAATGTAACAAAAGAAATGTTTTATATGTGGACAGATGGGGGCATGAAACAAAAAATGTGAAATGAAATGTAATAAGTGTGGTAATACAGGACATGTTTGGTTAAATTGTGAAATCGAGGAGCAACAAATTGTAGAAGAGGTTATACAATGTGGAACAAGAAAAAGATACAATACAAGAAAAAGTAAATCAGAATGAGGTAGACAAGATTACAGATACAAATGTGAAAGAAGGTAAAAATAAAGGAGTGGAAGAAAACAATGATATATGTGAAGATGAATATGTGGATTGGCAAATAGTGAAAGGAAGAAAGAATTCTATAGGAAAATGATTTAAAGAAAGGAAAAGAAAACACAAAGGTATGTTAGTTAAAGAGAATGAAAAAGGTAAAGGATGAGTTCCTCCTTTTATTTTTTTCTCATCTTCTTTGTTAGAAACTAAACATATTAGCTATTAATGTGAATAGTATGAAAAATGTGAAGAGGAGAAATGTAATATTAGAATGGTGTGTATTATTAGATGCTAATGTGATTATATTGGAGAATATTAGATTATTAACACTGGAAGAAAGACTGTAGATAAAAAATATGGAATGGAGCTGTTGTTTGGAATATGGGAAAGGAAATGTGTTTAGGCATATGCATATTATGTCAAGATAACATTAAAATATTAGATATCATAATAGCAGAATTAGGATGCATTATTATAATAGATTTAAGATGGAAAAATAATGTTTTCAGAATTATTGCCTTGTATGCATATGTAATCAAAAAATAAAGAGAAGAAATTTTTAGAAAGCTATTAAATTATTTAAGTGTCAACATTAATATAACAATAGCCTGAGGTTTCAATTACAATTTAAGACTGAACAGAAAATAAGGATATGATGTTAAAATAGTTAATGAAATCGTGAAATATGGCCAATTATATTTATGGAACTATAGTCACTGGACTTATAAGAGAAATAAGATTATTACTGAAACTGATTATTTTTTGATATCAGAAGGGTTAAAAATTATACAACAAGGAGTGAAAGAGACTAGATTTTCTGATCATGACTAGTTGAAAAAGAATTAGAACAAGATGACAAGAAAGTAATATATACACTATGGGAGAATCATATAGATATGAGAGAATTTTATAAAAATTGGACCACATTGTGGAATAGCTCTAAAGAAAAAATATAAAGTATTTTTTTAGAATGTATTGAGAACAAGAGAAAGGAAGAAAAGAAAGCATATAAGATATTAACTCAAGAAATTTTTCAATATATAGTAAAGAAAGAGAGACTATTCTATGTGAAAGAAAAATAAATATATGAAAAGAATCAAATAAAGATCAATAAGCTGTTATGTAAACAAATATATTGTTTACAGGGGAAAAAAGAAGTAATACCTTATTTAAGTAAATTAGTTAAAGAAGAAAAAAAGAATAATAAGAGAGTTAAAGAATAAAGAAGGAATACAAGTAAAAACACAGGAAGGTATAAAATAAATCATTAAGGAATATGCATTTGACTTTTATATCAAAAAAGAAATAAAAAAAGAAAATATGAAACAAGCAAATTAAATATGGAGGATAATATATATATATATATATATATATATAGAGAGAGAGAGAGAGAGACAGAGAAGTATAAGTATTGAAGAATTAAATAAAGTGTTAAAAGACAGAAATTTGAAGACATCAACAGGCTTCAATGGTATTGAATATAATATGTATAATAATGTTGAATATTGACAAAAAACTAAATTTGTAGAAGTATTGAATGAATGGTTGGAAATGGGAATACATTATAATGAAATATGCATAGGGGTTGTAAAATTTATATTGAAAAATGTAGACAAAGATGCTATAAGGAACTGGAGACCTATAACTTTAAATAATGCAGATTATATGATTTGTATGAGAATCATAACTAAAAGATTAACAAATAGAATGGGAAATGAGCAAACAGTATTTGGCAGAAAAGGTAAAGGAGCACAAGACTTGTTATGGATTATTAAAGAAATGGTGAATGATATCATAAACAAAAATATTAATACAAAAATTATGATAGGAGATTTACATAAAGCATATAATAGAATTCAACATGAAATAGTATAGGATATCTTAAAGGCATATAACATTACGAAAAGAATAATAATGTAATTACATCATTTTATGATAGAAATATTGTTAAACTTAACGTCAATGGATGAATCAGTGAAGAGCTTCAGATGAGATCTGGAATTAGACAAGGATGTCTCATTAGTAGTATTATATTTTCATTGATTATGAATATGATAGTAAACAATAGTAATACAATGACAAATAAGGCAGGATATAAAATATTGAATGAATTATAATTACCAGTAATGTATACTTATGTGGAAGATATTGTAACAATCAAAAGTGATAAAGAATATATGGAAACAGTCATTCAAAAGCAAAATATATTATTAAATGAAACTAGATTATGTATAAAGAAAAAAAGTAAAACTTTTGGTCCGATAGGAAATATAGAAGACATAAAATTTAATATGGAGTTTACAGAAGTTTGCGGAATTAAGTTTGGACAAAATGTGTATGTAGAAGAACAGTGGAAAATATTATTTAAAGAAATAACAGATATGACATTATTTTGGAAATAATTTCAATTTTCATATAGGAAGAAGGCTTACTTGATAAATATGATGGTGATAGGAAAAATTGCTTATATAGCAAATAAATACATGATTCCTACAAAATATGAAAAAGAGTTAATGAACATATTATTTTCTTTTGTACTGGGTTTCAGGTTGAATCTGGCTAAGAGAGGAATATTATATATAAAAAAAGAACACGGAGGACTAGGATTGTTGAATCCTATAGTGTATGCAGTATCAATGAACTTATATAAAACCTTGATATATTATATAAATGAGAAAATAAACAGTATTTTGAAGGTGAAATGGAAAGGATATCCTATGCAGAAAAAGTGAAAGAAGATGCCAGGGGAATAATAGAAAAAAGAAAGCAGAAGAAATGTGAAGCAGAAGTATGTAATGATGATTCAAAATAAAGAAGAAAAAGAAATGGATGGGTATGAAGTCTGAGATAACTTAATTGTTCCTTTGGGTGTTAAAACTCAAGAGTTAAGAGCTTTTATTCTTATAAACAAGGAGCCATTTTGTGACATTATATCTGAGACTGTTCATGCAAATGAAAATTTTCTTTGGGAATATGAAAAAAAGAACTGTAATCCTTGGATCATATATGTAACAAAAGCAATTAAGGAAACAGCAACAAAAAAAAAGCTTCATGTACAATTACAGACAGAAGTAGAAAGAGAGACTTTAAAAGAACATTTGAAATGTTTATGCAAATAAGTAACGGACATTGCAAAGGTTTAAGATAAAAGGGGTTTATGGACTGGTGGATGGGAATGTAATGTGTTAAAGATAGAAAAGAACTAAATCATACATATTCCAAGTAAGATAAATATTGAAAGAAATAAGGATGTGATAAAATACTGGGGACAACACAAAACCTTTTTTGTGGAAAGAAGAACATTTGATAAATAACTGTGACAAAAATAATGTTACATCTGTGGGGTGGGGAACTGGGTCATGATACAAGAAAATGTGAACTGAAATGCCATAAATATAACAAAATTAGGCATTTATGGATGGATTGTGAGATTGAACAGAGTTTAATAACTAGAGAACAATAGCAGTTCTCTCCCTCCTCTCCAAAATATTATAAAATGCATCCATTTTGGCTGATGCAATACCTAACTTCAAATAACCTGCTGTCAGAAACACAATGTGGCTTTAGGCCTCAGCACAGCACCACTACTGCTCTACTACATTTTACCAATATAATAACCCAGCATAGAAACAATGGTCTGCTTGTGTCCACCATATTCTTAGACTTATCAAAGGCATTTGATAATGTCTCACACCAGCAACTGCTCATTTGATTCTTCTCAACAGGACTTTTACAATACTCCTTGTTATGGTTTCTTAGTTACCTATCTGGAGGGCAACATGCTATTAAATGGCAACACACCTACTCATCCTTTCAACCAGTTACTACAGGTGTCCCTCAGGGTCTATCCTGGGTCTTATCCTAGTTAATACATTTATTAATGACCTCCACACCTCGACTCACCATGCTAGTTTAGTTCAGTATGCAGTCAACTCAACATTAATATGTGCAGCCTCAACAATAAATAAGCTCCAAGACATTACCCAAAATCTTTCTCCTCTGTAGAAACCTGACTCAAACAATCAAACCTTCTACTCATCTCCAAGAAAACTAAGTTAATACTTTTTGCCTCAAAAAGTTGCCAAAATCAAAAGCAATTTTTAACATAAAGTTAGCAAATAATACTATTGTTGAATCTGTAACTCACAGTGAACTTCTAAGCATTATAAGAGATGACAATCTTAAATATGACCAACATATACAACACACCATTAAATATACTCACCAGAAACTAGGCTGTCTTTATAGGATCAATGGATTCCTTACAGATGCTGCAAGAAAAACTATAGCCATCACATTTTTATTGCTGACTTTCTTATACACTGCTCCTATCCTAACAAACTTAAACAATACTCAAAGAAAGAAACTTGCCTCCTGCTACAATAAAGTAGTTAAATTTGCCACCAATCTGCTTCATAAGACCCACCATTGTGACTGTCATAGCTTAAAGCAATTAAACTGGATTGAACTACACAACTACCTAACATATCCACAACTAACTGCAGCACACAGACTTATTCATCATCCAGAAAAGTTCCCTGCACTACATAACTTATTACTGACCTAGTCTCCAGTAAGGGACCTCCGTACTAGTAACAAATTCTTATTACTTGCAAATAAGTCAAATAATGTTACAGGAGACTTGATCTATATTCCCAGTACATTGCTAAACTCTGGAATACTATCCCACACAAATAAAACTCTCTGACAAACTCAATAGTTTTTAAACCACTGCTATAAACAACATCATAACCAATCCTGGTCCTGCACATGCTCATCTCAAGGTTGAGACTTTGTGTTCACCATACGATACTCTCAAAATACTCTCCTTAAACAGAATACACTCAAAATGAGCTGTGAAAGCCAGATGCTTTATTCAGGATTTTCAGGGTTTAGTGCTTTCATTCCTAACAGGTACTTTATCAGAATCTAAAAGGGTTGCATACATCACTTCCTTATATACCTCCTTAAAGTTACAGTGTAATAAATAGATAAACAAGAATAATGAAAACAAGTGAACAAAAGCAAAGTTTTTCCATAAACATGTCTTAACATCAAATGATGGTCCACTGTTGTTGCACTGTGTAGGAGTTAATGTAAATAAAGAAAATAAACTTTAAAAACATATACCTCTTTCAATATAGTGTTACAAAAGCATGCTGTGCCATGTCCCTAAAATAATGTGAACAGCATGTGTGCACCATAAAAAATAATGAATAATTAGTAATAATGCAAAATTGAAATATTACATTATTTAAAACATTTAAAATTTCTCTGAGTAGCTTGCTAATAAATGTCTAACAAATGCAATACAGAGTGTTTTTAATAATTTGACATTTTTAATTGTTAATACTGAGTGAATTGATATCATGTTGTTCAAGTCAGGTGAATTTCCTGTATATAAGGAAGTGATGTATGCAGCCCTTTTAGATTCTGATGAAGTTCCTGTTAGGAATGAAAGTGCTAAATCCTGAATAAAGCATCTGACTTTCACTGCTCAATTTTTTTTATACATGGTGGATTTATCTGCAGTCATTTTGGTCTCTGTCAGAGGTTGACATCATTTTGTATTTGGTTATTAGTCTTTTACTCTATCTGCTGTCCTTTTGCAGATTACACTCAACCTCTCACTCAAATGACAAGACAGTTTTTATTCATAACTGCTGCCTGTACAATCCATTAAGTGACACGGGGGCTTTCTCTTTAGTAACTTCCATCTCTGTAAAATCTTAGAATGTAGAAATGTAAATACTGTTCATGTATAAATACACATAGAATTGTGACTGGAACTTAAAGTGCAATGCAATGTAAACAAATGGAGGTTTTCTCCTCGGATCTCTACTGAAAATGGATATTACCCAGTTGGACTTTCCCAGTAAACAAAAACAAACAAATAAACAAACAAACAAACAAACAAATAAATAAATAAATAATGACAGTGAAGGAAAAGGAGAAAAAAAGAATAGAAGATAAATTAAATACAGAAGGCAAAGAAGGAGATACAAAATAGAAGTAATGGAGAAAGGTTTTGAAATAAGCGATGAGGAAGATACAAATTGGGAAGTAGTAAGAGGAAAAAAGAACTCTACTGGTAAAAGTGCAAAAGATGGGAAAAGAAAATTTAAATGGATAAGCATAAATGAAAAAAGAAAAAAAGGAAATGATTAGAAATAATATAAAATTATAATTTCTAGAAGTTAAGGAAAAGGGAAAGTGATAACTTTAGAGTACTTTCTCTGAATGTGAATGGTATTAAGAATGTAGCGTTGTCACCTCACAGTGAGACGCTGTCCAGTTCGATTCACAGCTAGAGCGTTTTCTGCGTGGAGACATGCGTGAATGGGCATACCTTCATTGAAGGTTGTGCATCAGGGCTGGTAACTCGGCACGTAAAAATTTACTGCCAATCATTAGCGGACCGGAGTTCCGCTGTGGCGACCCCTAACCGGGAAAAGCTGAAAGACACAAACAAACATTAAGAATATAGTGAGAAGGATAGGAGTTTTGGAATGGTGTAACAAATGTGATGTAGATGTAATTGTACTAGAAGATACAAGATTCTTAACAAGTGAAGAAAGATTACAAACAGAAAAATTATGGGGGAAAATAATTTGTAATTTGGGAAATGATCAGTGCTCTGAAATATGAATATTTTGTAAAAATACAGTAAAAATATTAGATATAACATTAGTAAAAATGTGAAGATTAACTACTGTGGATTTAAAATGAAAAGAGCAAATATGCAGAATTATAGCAGTATATGCTTATGTTACTTGTAAACAAAGAGCAAGTTTATTTCACCAGATTTTAGATTATGTAGTGATAAATATGAATATTATAGTGACATGAGATTTTAATTGTGATTTAAGAGTCAAACATAAAAAGAAAGGAAACAATATAAGAAAAATGTTATAAGTTATGAGATGTAGTAAAGTAATACTCTGGGATAAAAATTCATGGACTTACAGAAGGGGTATTTGCAGAACTGAAATAGATTAAATCATAATATCAGAAGTATTAGCTATAAAGGAAGGAGAAACAATTGAAACAAGGTTTTCATATCTAGTAATATGAATAGAGGGGTCCATGTCAGATGGATGAAAACCTAGATCACAAACGACCACATCGCCGAGATGACATCGCCAACAACATGCATCCCCGACAATGGTAAGTCAATGCATTACGGAATGGAATACATTCCCATTCCCATAATACATTCAAAAAACACATTAAAATGTGTCTCGCAGGGGGGGGGGCAAACCCCTCTGCACCCCCTATGTGGGGGGCTGCGTCCCCCACACCCCCCTACTTAAATATACCAACTTTGAGATTGCACTACAGTGAAGGAATGGGAATAACTCCCATTCTGCACTACTCGCCGTTGTTGGGGATGCATGCTGTCGGCAATGTCATCTCTGCAATGTTTTCGTCAGTGATCTGGGTTTTTGTCCATCTGACATGGACCCGGATAGAGATAAGAACTATATAAAAATAGGCAAAGGAATAAAAAGGCTAGATGAGAGAACATGGGATGAAGAAGGAACACGATTGATAAATCAGTTATGGATGGATCATATTATGATGAGAACATTCTATCAAAATTGGTCTGAAAGGTAGATGTTTTTTAAGATTAAATATAAAAAAATGCTTCTTACAGTGGTAGTATGATGTAAGTAAAGTGGACAATGAAAAGTATAAGAGAGTATGTACAGATGCATTGCAATACCTAGAAAATAATGATATAGAGTATTTTGATACAGAAAAAAATCAAGAGAAAATAAAAGACTGTTTTTCAAATATATTTTTATAAGGGAAAAGTGAAGAAGTATTGGTATATGTAAGTAGAATAGTAAAGGAAACTAGTTGATTAGTGAGAGAAATGAAACATGTAAAAGGAGAAGTGGAAAAAGATCTGAAACAAATTATGACTATTGTAGTAGAATATGTACAATAAAGGTTTAAAGAAAAAAAGAAGAAATTGAAAATAGTATGGGGAATAAAAAAGTTTTCAGAGCAAGAAAATAAAGAATTTGAAAAGCAGATTTTTCTGCATGAGTTAGATAAAGTATTAGGACAAGTGAATATAGAATTGGCTGCAGGACCAGATGGAATAGGATAGGAAATGTTTAAAAATTGAATGGAATGGTGAAAAGAATATTTCTTAAAAGATTTTGAATGAATGGTTAAATGAATGCTTCATTTATAAATAATTATATGGTAGAATACTTTAATTTATTTGGAAGAAAGAGGACAAAAATAAAATGAAAAACTGGTGACTGATAGTATTGAACAATAATGATCATAAGATTTTTTATGAAAATAATATAGTAGAGGTTTGAAACAAAGATGAAAAATGCAACGGCAGACAGTATAAACAGCATAAAAGGGAAGGGATGCCAAGATTTATTACTGAAAGTAAGAGAAGTTGTGGACAATTTTACAAACAGAAGAGAAGAAGCTAAATTTATGATAGGGGATGTTAACAAGGTATTTGATACAACAGGACATTAATTTTTTGGGCGTAAATAAATCATACAATATAAATGAGAAAATCAAGAAATGATTTATGTCTGCTTATAGAAATAATATAGTAAAAATTTTAGCAAATGGATGGTTACATAAAGAGGTAAATATGAGGAGACAGGGATGTCCAATGAGTTGTATAAGGTTTGCTTCAATTATGAATGTGATTGTATGTGAAATAAATAATAAAATGCAGGAGACAGAGTATGCAACCTGAAGGGTTAAGAATTCCAGTTTTTGTTAACTTATGCAGATGATATTTTATCAATTGCAAAAAAATAAACAAAATGTGGCTAAAAGAAGTAATATTTTATTTAAACGAATGTTTAGAAGCAGTAGGGATTATTTTAAACAAAGAAAAAAGTAAAGGATTAGTAGATGTGCTTAAGCTAGGGGGATACATATTACAATGAATGAAATATTTGTCTTGGTCTAAAATTTGGGAATAAGAATATACATAGGATTCAGTGGGAAAAATAATAGAAGAGTTAAAAGAAATTGTTTTTTTTTCTGGAAAACATATAGATCATCATTTAAGGAAAAGGTTAATTTGATAAATTCAGTTTTAATTGGAAAAAATGCATATTTAGCAAGTGTATTTGTGTTGCCAATGGTATTTGAAAAATAATTGTGGCAGATATTTGTTTCATTAATATGAGGGTCTAGACTAAATACAATAAAAATAGGAATTTTGTATGTAAACAAAGAGGAAGGAGGTTTAGGGTTAATTAACACAATGGTATATGCTGCTTCACTAAATTTATATACAGTGTCAAAATGGATTAATGAAAAAGTTAAAAGATTAGTTGTAAAATGTTTAAATATAAGTTTTACAAATTTTGGGATATAAAAAGGAGCAAAAGAGAAAAAGAAGATATAAATGAAGAAATGAAATGTTATCAAGAAATATTAATGTGGAAAATAAAAACTGATGAAATAGAAAAGGAGTGAAGAGACAATATTACTTTGTCAAACCATGGAAAGAGCTTGCAGAAGGAAAATTAAAGCAATAAAAAGAAAGAGTGATGTATATCTCTCTCCCTATGTGCCTGTGTGTGTGTGTGTGTGTGTGTGTGTGTGTGTTTGTGTGTGTGTGTGTGTGTGTGTGTGTGTGTGTGTGTGTGTGTGTGTATGTGTATATATATATATATATATATATATATATATATATATATATATATATGCGTGGGATCCTTCTAAACATTAATGACAAAATGGGAATTATGCTTCAGAGTCCTCCCATGAATTTAACACAGTGTACAAATTTCCAATCTTTTTCATCCAATTCTTACAGAAGCACAAATTGCATGTCCAAACTACATTATATGGAAATGATATTTTACAATTTTTTCAGTAATTTCCTACTTTCACATTAATGCTGATAATCTTCCTTATCAGCTTGTCCACCCAACACTAATCACTGGTTCACATTCAGGGTATTCCTGATTTTTCTCCTAAGCTCTTGGGCATTTTTTCTGTCACTCAATCATTTTCCTTTGAAGCAATGGGAAAGATTTTATAAGTTCTGTCTATGAAATTTGCTGTTGTCAGAGGAATTAGAAGCAAAGTCCCCTTCAGCTTGCTGACTTACTCTTTGCTGGCTAATTTTTTTTATTTTCTCCTTAGCTTATTCTGTATCCAAAAATATATTTGAGTCTTCAGAAAAAAAAAATTGAAACTAGTTGGATATAACAACTTGAATTTCACACCTGCATCTTGACATACTCTGATGGTTTACCTATGAGCTGACGATGATTGTTTTTCAGCTTACCACTTATAAAAATTAAATACAGAAAATGGTGAACCAAAAAAACTTTTTTGCTGGGGGAAGCCCACCCTCACACCCCTGAAATTATATATACTGACTCTATGGTTACAGTTTAGTGAAAAAAAGAAGAAACAGTCCTGACAAGTGTACCACAGTCTTGCACAGTACAATGCACTGCAGTGAAACTCACCACTGTATTAAATTCTTAAGCTTCTCAACCACCAGTCCAGCAGTCACCTGTAACTAAACCTACTCTGATAACAGGGATAAAGTCTCTTCTCTTCTCGTCTCCCTGGTGTACAGTGAATAATTATTTTCCACAAATACTCTGGTATCCTTAATTGCTAATACTTCTCCCTTATGCCACAGTTTTGTCAGGAGCAGCTCTTTCTGCTGGTGTTACTTCATCTTTACTGCTCTAGGTCTTGTCTTCTTTCTCATGACCAGATTTGGAGCAGACATGCTGTGCTCTTTCAATTAAAAAAATCTACTGTGGAATACCAAGCCAGTTGCTTATTTGTACTTTCATAAAATTAATGTTGTCTATTTTTTCCAGTTTCTCTGATATACCAGAAAATCTGAGGTTGTCTTTGCATATTCTGTCTTCTAACTCTACTATTTTTTAAATTGCTTCTTGAGAACTGCATAGTCAGTAAGTCTTTCCTTTTTGCCAGTCTCTGATTTCTGCAGTTTTATCAGCTCATCCTACTTAAAACTTCTTCTATTTGTCTATATAGTCTTCCAGGTTCTCACTTTTTAAACACTTTTGAATGGATTTGATTTATTTTTCCTTTAAATTAAGTGAAACCTTCTCTTGGACAAAAACTGGAACCTGAACTACTTTTTTTTTTGCTTTACAACTGCAAGACTCTTCTCCACCAGAGTTATTTCTTCTCTGTTTCTCTACTTTTTCCAGATGTCTTCTTTGCAGACATCCAGGCAGTATAGTGACTGAATTTTGCCCAAATTATCTGATTCACATAGTTCTTTACTTCTGTTTTGTTTTTCATACTGGAAGAGCTCTCATCAACCTGCTGTTCAGAATACAACCATCTTGAAATCCCCCTTATTGGCTTAAGTGTTAATAAGACTTTGATACTCTCATACTTAAATGATGCATATACAGGTTACAGAATCTGAATATTTTATAGGTTTTTAAATAATACTTTCTTTTTCTCAGAAATGGTTCAGCCTCATATTTGCTAAACCTTGCTTTGGAAAAGTAAAATAATTTACTTAAAATAGCAAATTATTAACTTAATTTATGCTTGTACAAAACAGAGAAAACAGCATCCTAAAGTTAAGACCTTAAAGCAGGCATTTTTGGCTACCCATACAATTCAATACTGCTCCCTTTTCTATGGTCTTTATGCCTAATATGTTTTTATGTATTTGTATTTGTTGAACAGGATAGTACAACTGAGCTAAAGCTCATTTTCAGTGGAAGACCAAGAAGAAGGGTTCCAAAATTTGACATATCACAACAAATATAGATAAATGAAAAATCAAAACAATGAAAACAATACAGAAATACAGCAAACTGCTGATCATGCATTCTGACAGTTTGTAACTGGGGCAGCCCCATTTGCACCTTCCTCAATTGCCTTTATTAGAACCACATTTACATCTATTATATCTACACAAGACTTACAAACTGAATGACCATTATTTTTTAGAAATTCAAATTTTTATAACAATGACACTGACGTAGTGTGCTTAGTTTTAGAATTAGTTTTAAATAACATTTTTTTCTTTCATGGTCTGCAATCCCAACAAATAAAAGATGTGGCAATGGAAGACACCATGGCTCTGGGTTTTGCCTATATGGTACTTCTGCAACTGGGGAAAAAAGTCTATTATCAATGTAAAAGATTTGTGTATGTTTAATTGCATGTCTACTTTATAGATGATATAATTTGGACAGGTACAGAGCATGACCTTACTGAATGTGCTGAAGTTCTTAATTGCTCTTCTTCTTTCACATTTACAGCTACTACTGCATGTAACACCATTAACTTTTTGGACATTGAAATTAATGAAATGTTTGTGTTGAAGGCAAAGATTTTCAGAAAATCCACTTTGTCAGTTCATATTTGTACTTTCTTTGTTTTTAAACAGATACAACTAAACACAACAGCCAATGTGCAAAATTGCCTAGGATTATCTTGGATAATATGTTTTTGAACAGGAAGTATTGGCTCATAAAGACATTTTTTGTAGACAGGTTATATGAAAGAACTGATTTTAAAGAAAGTATGTACCCATTTCAAGGTCTAGAGGGGCACATTGACTTCACAGAAAGTGTAAAATAGTAAATGAGACATATAATGCAGATTCCTAGAGCTTCATGAATGTTATTCAAAATAAATTGGAAGATATTATTGAGTAATAGAGACCTATACAGGGTCATCAGTAGTAGGCTATACTTTGTATTAAAAAAAACACAAAACCTGAAAGACATATTAAAGCATCATCTCTTAGCTCAAATATTGCTTATGATTACCCAGAAGTCACATGATAACTACAGGAGGGATTTATGCAAATTTTGTAGGTATACTTACATAGGTCCAGTCTTGGCATCAAAACATATAAATAAGACCTACCATACCATACCACACCACACTACATTTTACATGTAATAGCAGTGTGATGATTTTAATTGCCAGATGTATAAGTTGTGATGGATGTCATGTAGGCAATACCATCAGACACTTGGCATAGAGAATATATAAACATGTTTATACAGTGCATTCAAAGAATATTAATAATGTACTTTACAAGCATAAAACTAATCATAGCCCTTTAAAAATGTCACCGTTTTGTGGTTATATTGTTTATAAAAATACTAAGGAGACTTTGATAGCTCCTTGGAGGCCAAAAAATGAAAATGTCAACTAGAACTAAATGCTGGTCACCCCCTCCCCCCCATTTTAAATAGACAAGTGAATATTGAGAGTGCCTTAAAGTTGTAAATTTTAAAACAGGCATTTTAGTGCTTTATCTGACTTAAATTATGGCACATCTACAGCCACAGTATTTTTTCTGAGAAATGAAAATTCTGGAACCAAAAAATTTATTTATTTCTGACTGTAAGTAGAATATCTGAGAAGCCTGAAAGTATCTTTGTGGTGCATTTCACTATGCCACAGAGGAGAAACCATGAAAGTATAGAATGCGTTTGAGCTTTATAATGCATTTGCATTCTGAGATGGAGAAAGAGACAACATTATTGTGATGAAACAGACATTTCAGAGTTAATGTGAATTGAGTAAAAATCTGAAAACATTGCTGTATATCCATCCTTAGTTCTTAATAAGGGCAACGGCCTCACAGAGTCTAATGATGCTTGTATTAAAAAAATAAGGAATCTAGCCAAAGGCTGTGAATTTTAATAAACTACATGATTCATCAGAATGAGACAGAATTGTGTGCAGTGTCAGAATTGATAAGAAGCAGATAGTTGGGAGAAGCAGATTTAATGTTAAATAAAGTGATTGTGTACAGAGTAAGTGACATTTGTTTGCCACATTTGAAACAGTATGCAAAAGAGAATGTATACATTGCCACAGTTGAAAGAATACTCAAGAGGACAGAATTGTGTAAAGTTGTCCATGAAACAGAATAACTGCAAATGTGTAAAACAGAATGAAAAATCAATCATATGAACAAAGAAAAGCATAAAAAACATGAGAAATGTGTCATTGATACATTCACCAAAGGTTGGCATGGCCAGAAACACACAAAAGCGAAATGTTCTGTGATTAAACTGAGTGAGCAGAAGGCATAGAATTACTTGGGTAATGAGTGTTAAATTTAAGAAAAACATTTTTAGTTTAAAAAAAAACAACTGCATACAGTGGAACACAGACAAGAAAAGGAGCTATTGCTGTTCAAAATATTTACTCAAAATGTGCACATAGTTAATTGTGTATAAGAAACATTTTAATTTATTAATTAATTTATTTATTTTACATTTGTTGACCAGGATACCCCGACTGGATTCATGTCCTTTTTCAGAGCAGGCCCGGGGAGAAAAGCTCCATACATACATACATACATACAAAAACTATTTGTATATACATGTATATCATGTTATACAGTTTCCAAAAAGGTTAAAAACATTGTTCAGTCACATAAAGTTAATACAGAGCTGTTAAAATCTTAACTTATAATTAAGATATAGTCTCATTGTGGCAAGAAATCCTTGTTAGGCATGCAGTCGAGGGGAAAGAAGTTAGTCGGGAGTAGAGCAAGGACATAGGCATTGTGTTCTAAAGTATTGTATAAGACTTTTCTTAATTGAGACAGTGAGAGTTCTGAAGTTAGGTCAGCAGGAAGTGAATTCCATGATTTACCAACAGAGTTGGCAAACAGAGATTCTCCAGCTGAGTTGCTAGTTTTGAAAGTGTAAACTAAGGTTTTGTTGGCTGATCTAAGTGTCTTGAGGTTATGGTAGGGGGTGAGGAGGTTATTAAGTACAGGCATTTTTTCGGATTGAAAGATAATCTTATGGGCAGCTACTAGTTGGTTGACCTGAAGTAGGATAGGTAACTCAAGCCACCCTAGAAAATTAAGGTTAAGACAGTGGTGTGTTCTGTAGGGTGTATCAGTGTCAAATCTAGCAATGTGATTATAGCAGCTTGAGAGTTTGTTCAGGTCAGTTTTACTCAAGTTTGTGAGGAGGCATAGAGGAGGGTGGAGAGTAGGTGTGTATGGGCAATAACAGTCCTAGCTAGGGGAGTTAGGAAGGGTTTAATCTTGTATAGAGAGCCAAGTTTTTTATTAACTGCTTTAATCGTATGGTTAATATGCAAGTCAAATTTAAGTTTATTGTCAACTGTTACACATAGTAGCTTGGTAGAGGGATCTGGAAAAATATTGGTACCGTTGTTAGATTTTATGGTAAAGATTGGTATGGTGGACCTATGAGTTGGGGAGAACAGCAGCAGTTTAGTTTTCTTTGGATTTAATAAGAGACGTTGATTAAGGAGCCAGCTTTCAACTGTATTAAAAGCATTTTGGGATAAGGTCTGCAGCTCTGTTGGGGAGGTGGCCAAGCATATAAGTGTCGAGTCATCCGCATATTGAATACACTATTAAAACTCCTGTTGTCCACCATGGCAGTAAAACTAGATAATAAAATCAAAACTTTAATAAAAAAAGAATATAACATAAAACAAGCAGTCCTCAGTCTTCAGATAAGCACTTTCAGCAAATATGCCTTCCTCAGATCGTAAAAAAGAACTGTTCAGCTTTTGTATTTATAAGGCATCACAGCCATTCATCTGTGACACGCCCTTGTTGCAAACCAAAAGGAGGCCAGCTAGCAAAGAGGTATAATTTCCTTCATTATAATTAAAGGCGCAGTATTTCTCACAAGGATCCAGTTGACCCACCCCTACGTCCCATAGTTTCTGGAAGGGGGTGGGTAACTGAACCTGTTTCCATGTACGTGAAGAATGAATTAAAGAAGGCCCTGCTGCTAGCAGGAACTGTATTGAAGGACTCAGGAGACTTTCTGGAAAAACTTTTTTTAATTACCAAGGGTCTCAAAAAATATGAAGATTTGCTACTAGTGACAATGGACATCAAGAGTTTGTTTATGGTGATTCCGAATGACTATGGTTTACAGGCAATAAGATCTTTCTTAGCAAGGAACAGTATGGAAGCAGAACCAATATGTTCCTTGTTGGAACTCGTATTGGAAAATAACATCTTTATGTATGGGGACTCTTTCTATTTGCAGACATGAGGTGTGGCTATGGGCACCCCGTGCGCAAATAGTTATTCCAATTTGGTTCTGGCTGTGTGGGAACACAATGAACTGTTACCTAGTACCTGGAAACAATATCTAGTGTGCTACAGTCATTTTGTGGATGATGTCTTTATCCTTTGGAGAGGAAGCTCTACACAATTGGACCTTTTTGTTAACTTCATCAACGAGAGCACAGATTTTCTAGAGTTTGTGGTCAAGCACTCTTTGGAGACCATAGAATTTCTGGATGTAAAAATCCATCTACACCCTGATAGAGGTATTAGTACAGGAATTCATAAAAAAGAAACCTGGAGAAATCATTATCTGCATAGGGGGAGTATGCAGCCGGGACATATCTTTGATAATATCTTTGAGAATCAGATCTTAAGAACCTCAAGATTATGTACTGAGAATGAAGACTTTGTAGCAGAACAGGGAAATATTGAGATGCATTTAAGTAAAAGATCTTATAAAAAAAGAATTTAAGACTGAAGCATGATCTACATGAATTAAGGAGAGGAAAGGGATGTCCCTACTTCTCTGAACCTAGATCGAGTCATCATGAGAGTCTGGATTTTAAAAGTCAATCACAGCAACTTAAATGTTTGTTAATATACACTGCTGACAATAAGCAAGTACGTGAAGTTATTAGGAAGTTTTGGCCAGTATTGACAACTGATGACAAAATAAAAGACATCGTAGGGGAACAGCCTAGATTCCTATATAAGAATAAGAAGAATTTGAAATGTCTCATTTGCAACAAAGATGGTTTTGAAAGAACTAGGCCCAATTCTAACAGAAAGGGCACTTTTAGATGCATGAGATGCAAAGCTTGGAACTCCAATGACAGCTCCAATACTTTTGTACATCCATACTCCAGGCAACAGTACAATTTTAATGTTTATGCTGATTGTACTAGTTGCCACATTATATACTTAGCGACTTGCTGCCAATGTAGTACTTTCTATGTTGGCAAAACAGATCAACGTCTTAAGGAACATATCCTTACACATTTAAGGGACATCAAACAGAAAGATCCCAATAATGCCTTAGCAACCCATATAGTACAGTTTCCTTCACATCACTTTGTATTTAAGGCTACAGAGGCAGTCTGTCAGACTACAAGAGGAGGCGATGTTCATAATCACACAGAGTTAAGGGAAACATGCTGGATAATTAATTTAAGAGCGAACAGATTACCAGGCTTGAATACCATTGTGCCATTAAAACCTGCATTTAGGAATAGAAGGAATACGCCCAGCAAGCTTACTTGAATGTTGCTTCATTTATATAATGTATTCACATACATAGTTACTAGTTTTCTCATATACAATTTCATAGTAAAAAGAAATACTGCACCTTTAATTATAATGAAGGAAATTATAACTCTTTGCTAGCTGGCCTCCTTTTGGTTTGCAACAAGGGTGTGTCACAGATGAATGGCTGTGATGCCTTATAAATACAAAAGCTGAACAGTACTTTTTTACGATCTGAGGAAGGCATATTTGCCGAAAGCACTTATCTGAAGACTGAGGACTGCTTGTTTTTTGTTATATTCTTTTTTTATTAAAGTTTTGATTTTATTATCAAGTTTTACTGCCATGGTGGACAACAGGAGTTTTAATAGTGTTTGCCTTTTCTTTTCCTCGTTGTTGTCCTTCACAGTGTAAGAAAGTTTTTTTGCATATTGAATACAGGTTGCATTAGGGATGACTTTGTGCAGGTCATTAATAAATTTAGAAAATAGGAGTGGTCTTAAAATGGATCCCTGGGGGACTCTGAGGGTTATAGGTAGAAGGATGGATAGGTAGCCCTTCCATAGGACTGCCTGTTGTCTACCACTCAGGTAAGATTGGAACTATTTGACAGCCTGGGTGTCTAAGGAAATGGTTTCCAGTGTTTGTATAAGTAGGAGATGGTTTACCATGTCGAAGGCCTTGGAAAGATCTAGAAAGAGGGCTGAGGAAAGTTTATTATTGTTTCGGTTTTGATTTAGGACATTAGAGAAGGAGAGGAGGGCAGTGGTGGTACTATGGTGTGGTCTAAAACCATGTTGAGAGTTTGTTAGAAGACTGTTCATGATAAGATAGTTCAGACGTTGTTTATGGATGCATTTCTCCATGATTTTGGCTAGTGGTGACAGAATAACTATGGGTCTGTAATTAGAGAGTTCAGTGGAGGTGCCCCCTTTATGGAGTGGGATTACATGGGATATCTTCCAGATGGAGGGAATGAAGGCTTCAGATATAGTTCAACTGATCAGGATAGAGATCAGGTAAGGTACGACATTGGCTGCTTTTTGTAAATACTCTGCAAGGAGGAGATCTGCAGATAAGGTAGTAGGTTTTAGTTTCTTAATTAGTATTTGGATAAATGATGTGGAGACTGGTTGAAAGTTAAACATAGGTTGGAAACTGGGTATAGTAATAATTGGGTTTGGGCAACTGGGGGATAATTGACTAGCTAGATGTTGGATAGTTTCAGTGAAG